>NC_044070.1:12079977-12144977 GCF_902167405.1 Gadus morhua | reverse complement strand
CACACACATACATACACAAACTAACACACTTTATCTCACTCTTACACACAAACACACATACGCACATATGCCCACACACACACACTTTATCTCACTCTTACGCACACAAACACACACGCACGTGCACACACACTCTCACACGCACTCACGCTGGGCTGCTATCTGACATCCGCGTGGCGTGGACACGGAACACATCAACAAGACAGGCCTTTGTTTGTTTCGGGAACACCGCTGTGGCCACTATCAGCTGCGTGCTCCAACATCCTTTCAACTGGTTAGGTCTGCTAGGGGGAGGGCCAGCCGTGAGGCATGGAGAGTGAGTCACATTGCTCCATGACTCACCAGCAAGGGGTGTGTGTGTGTGTGTGTGTGTGTGTGTGTGTGTCTGTCTGTGAGTGAGAGAGGAGAGTGTGTATGAGTGTACGTGTATGTGCGCATGCATGTCTGTGTAAGAGAACAAGTGTGTGTGTGTGTGTGTTTTTGTGAGGAAGAGCAATCGTTTTTTGTGTGTTTGTTTATTTGAGTTTGTGTGTGTCTGCAAGAAAGAGAGCAATCGTGTGTGTGTGTGTGTGTGTGTGTGTGTGTGTGTGTGTGTGTGTGTGTGTGTGTGTGTGTGTGTGTGTGTGTGTGTGTGTGTGTGTGTGTGTGTGTGTGTGTGCAAGCGATATAGTATGTGTGTGTGAGAGTGTATGGGTTTGCAAGAGAGAAATGTTGTTTTTGTTCAAGAAAGAGGTTTGCTTGCGTGTGTGTGTGCGTGTGTGTGTGCGTGTGTGCGGTTCAGTCGTAGTATTTGGTGAATGGTGGCAGAAGGAAGGCATCATGGCCGCCCAGCAGAGTCCACAGGCCACCTCCAGGAAACAGATGCAGCCTGATAACAGAGGAGGATGTTGGACTGCCTGTGTGTGTACGCATGTCTGTGTGTGTGCGTGTGCATGCTCTGTGTGTACATGCATTTATCTGTATGCATGTGTGTGCGTGCACGCCGAGGAGGATATGTGTGCGTGTGCGCCGGTGTGTGCGTTCGAGCTGTTTACGCACACGTTTTCCTATTGTAAATACGGTGTGTGTTCTCACAGGTCCAGCTGCTTCCCAGCCTCCCTCAAACCTCTCTCCAAAACACAATCAACCCCCCCCCCCCCCCCATATGGTCCGGTATGGGACTGAGATTGGAGGTAAATCACTCTTGTTTATTCCACACATCCCTCCCCCCACCGACACACGTGCAGAAGATCGCTCCCCTTTGAGTGTTCTTTTAACACTTGTCATCCCCCTCGATTCTCTGCCGACTTAACGTACACACACTGTACACACACACACACACACACACACACACACACACACACACACACACACACGCATGCACACGCGCACAAGCACACGCACACGCACACGCACACAGACACACACAGACAAGGGCCTCTTCCTCCACACACAGGAAAACATTGCTGTCATTCCTGGGGATTGCAGTACAGTGATGGATAGACCGACAGACGGATAGATAGATGCATTGTATCCACAACAGGTAAAGAAAAGGGGAGCGAGAGTCAACAGGGTGGTGGTGGGGGGGGGGGGAGGGGCGGGGGGGGGGGGGGGGGCTTCTGTGTTTTTGTTTAGGAGGACAGCATGCCATTCAAAATCCTCCAGCCCCGCTGACACCACCCCTCACATATGAATCCGACCACATCGTATAATAGCAGAGCCATGAGTCATACCCAGTACTTGTCTGTACTCGCAAACATTAACAGGCAAGTGAGCTCGCACTCACAAACACAACCACACACACACACACACAGACACACACAGGACACAAACACACATTTTCCACTAACCCTACTCACATGGAGGTGCAGGCTGCAGTGATTTAGTTGAATTAGTGCAGACTCGCCCGCACCTCCCCTGCTTACGCCGGGTACAAACTGTACAAACAACAACCACAACCCAGAGATTCCAGTAGACACTGGCAACGGCGTTGTGGCGAGGAGGCAGGCGAGACTACATGCAGACGAGGCCGGGTCGGCCCATTCTCTCTCTCTCTCTCTCTCTCTCTCTCTCTCTCTCTCTCTCTCTCTCTCTCTCTCTCTCTCTCTCTCTCTCTCTCTCCACGTACAATCCTAAACCGTGTAGCAGCAGAGACATCTGAATTGCTAATATTGTGTTGTTTGTGTTGTCGCGCTGTGCTGTTTCTGTTGAGAACAGCCTCTCGCTGTCAACATGGTAGGATGAAGTAAGAGTGGGGGGGGTGGGGGGAAGTTCACAATGTTCTCTCCTCCAGAGCTCTGTTATGTTGGCGTTTGGGTCCGGATCCGCCAACGAGACGCTGTTTGGTGGCCATGTGCAAAGGGCCCACATTTTTCCCGATGCTGCATATCTATCTTTATTTTAAACAGGTTTTTATGCGTATCGTTAACCGCTCAAAACATCTGCACACCTCAGTGCTGAAAGCGCAGGGGAAGTTAAGGGTTTGTGTGTGTAAATCATGGAGGGTAATGTTTTTGCTGTCAAATAAAATGCCTATCAGAGCGAACACCCACATTGCATAAGACCGTCTGGTGACGCGTCCCTCTGTGAGACAGGAGTCTATTCAAACCTGTTTCACTTCAGCCGTTTAGCCGCTTAACTATCCCTGTTGTAGCTCTAAGAATTATCCGGTTTATTTTAAGCATTTTCTTTATACAGACTAACTTTAATCTATGAATATTTATCGACTAATCGTAGATCGTGTAGACGTTCGCCCTTATGATGATCTCCTCTGCATGGGCCTCTGATAGTATGTCTTAAGGCGGAGAAGAGAAAATGAAGAAGGCGGGTGAAGCCACACTCGTACCACGTCTGAACGCACACATCCTTTACAAGTCCTTTACGTTATTATCGGCCCCATCACATTATCGCAAACCGTCGTTGAAAAGGTGCTAATGGCCCACTTTAATGATCTATTTTCCAAATGATATTTTATGGAGGCATTGAACCCTAAGGACGATTTCATAGTGCCCATAATCTTTTTTCTTCTTCTTTTTCTTTTTTTTTACCCGTTCCAGGTGGGTAATATCAAACTTTATCCATCCTATAAAGATATAAACTACGCAATACACAGGGGCGGCCCCTCACGTGAAATAAATCTCCTGCCGTGAGTGTTGGTATCAACGACATTCATATTATTCCCAGGATGCGACTTTGTATTTTTATATATCTTATTTTCCTCTTCCACCACACAGCCCCCCCCCCCTGCTTCTGATGGGCTGGTGGGAGATAGACCCTGTGTAAAATTCATGAATTCATAACTTTCCGAGGGTATATTTCACCGCTGATCTAGCGGGTCACGATAAGAATGCAGAGGTGAGGCGGTGCTTGGAGGACATCTTCAAAGAGCCAAGAACACCGGGGACGGCGCCGGCAAGCCAATGAGGCGTCTGGACCTCAACCGCTGCCAAGTGCACCCTCCACCACCCCCCCCAACCCACCCCGCACCCCACGACGACGCTCCACGACAGGATGTCAGCGCGGGGGTAAATCGCTGTGAGTAGGGTGAACCGCTGTGTGTTGTCATAGGGAGTGGGGGGCAGGGGGGGGGGGGGGGGGGGGGGGCGGGGGGGGGGGGGGGGATCGCTGTCTATTTTCCCAACTCGCCGCCATTAACTTTGCTTTACTTACGGTTCTCGGTCAAACGCTGGAAAAAAAGAGAAAAGGGAGAGAGAGAGAGAGAGAAAAAAAGGATGCGTCGGCAACTCTCGCCGGGATTTTGTTAAGCTGTGCAAAGACGCTTGAACGTGAGGGTCCCTGGGCGTCCATTGCAGCCTTGCACTCTGAAGGGCAGCCATTAATCTGGGGGGAAAAATACGGAAAAATACACAACGGATCTCGCCGTTTGGTTTACCAGGGCGCCCCACTGACACTAGGTATCCCCCCACCAACCCCCCCGCCCAAACCCCAACCCCTGGCCCGCGGTGTGAGTATCACAGCTAATAGCCTTTAGCATGTGCCAGTCAGGCCCACAGACAAGAGAGGACAAGGAGACAATCAAAGTGCAGAGTGCTCTACAGGAGTTGACAGTGGTCGACTTCTGGAGGTGATAAAGTCCTTTGAACCCGGGGGCTGCCCCTCCTCCAACCTTCCTACACCCTTCCTTCAACCCCCAAGCCCCCCCTCCCCCCGTAGGGTTGTTCTTTGATTTGGGTCCCTGGAGGGCTCTGACACAACCCTCTTCATCTCCGCCGGACCTCAGACTTCAGGAGACAGCAAGAGAGAGAGAGGGAGAGGGAGACAGACAGACAGACAGACAGACAGACAGACAGACAGACAGACAGACAGACAGACAGACAGACAGACAGACAGACAGACAGACAGACAGACAGACAGACAGACAGACAGACAGACAGACAGACAGACAGCGACAGAGATAGAGATTGAGAGGGTGACAGAGTGAGATACAGACAGAGAGAGTGAGAGCGAGACAGAGAGGGGGAAAACAATAAAAGAGAGAAAGTGACTGGATGCTATCTTTCGTCTTATCTGATATGACCATATCAAAGAGGGCCACCAGGTCAGCCCCAACGGCCTCTGAACACTCCAGTTGGAATGCACAGATACGTGCAGACTACTGTGTCTGGGACATGTGGCCAGTGTCTCCTTGGAAGAGGCACTGATGTCGTTTGAAATTCTTCATGAGCAAGCAAGATGTCTCATTAGCCAATATATGAGTAGTTGCAGCATTCACAGGCCTAGTTCTGTTTCATTTAAATTGAGAGTTATTTTCCTTGAACATAGACATTCTTTTGAGTTTAAGATAAAGACGTCATTCTTTTCGCTTGATAGACATTTTATTCGGTTTATACAGACATAGTTCTTCTCATTTTTATGAATATATTCATAGTTTTGTTCAGCTCATACAGACATAGCTCTGTTCCTCCCTAGACTTTTTGCCTTATATATAATCATATCATTCTGCTTCAAACCAGTATATCCAAACTTTAAAACAACAGCATATGATATACACTAACATCAATCTGCCGATCGTTCATCACTGCCTGCGTAGCCTCCACCCCTGGTCGTAAGGTTCCCATGGCTTCAGTCCAGGGGTAACAGACACCTTGAACAGCACTATAGGCGAGACGTGCGTCACAATTGCGAAGCAAAAAAAGAAGTGAGAAGCGATGAGAGCCTCCCTGGGAGACACACACTCTGAGGTTACGCAAGTAAATCTTTCTTCTCCCGCCTGCTCTTGCTGTTGTTGAGGTCATGCTTGCTTGGCTTGGCCCTGACAGCGACTTGGCAGACGCGACAAGACACGTTTCTGGATTAGGATTCCAGGGCGGAAAAAATTAGAAAGAAATAATCAGAGGGGGGAGGGGGAGGGGGGGGTTTGAAACTACGCAACTGGCTAATTCCCACCGACGACATTTCATTTTCAAACCGCTCTCTGATCTTTATCTTTTTTCAATATATATTTTTGTTAAATGGCAACGCCCGAGATAACGCTCAGAATATATCACGCTGTGACACACTCTGGATGATGTTTGAAGGTTTATCTTTAAGAGAGAAAAAAAAAAAAAAAAAGCAGCTTATCGCTGGCAGGGATTTTATGGCAAAGGTGTGAAAGGTGGCAGGGGTCAACGCCACAACAAAGCGAAACCGCTCGACGAAACACAGCTATCAGTCAGCACATGAGGCGGAGGTGGTGGCGGTGTTGGTGGAGCGGGGGGGGGGGGGGGGGGGGTACGGAGGTGATCCCCAGCCACAGGCATGCTCGACACATTAAAGCACACCACACACACACAGAAATAAATGCACATATTGTATTGTCTGTCCGTTTTGTTACAGCCCTCCCCACTGCATCTATAATTGCATCTCCAACTTGTGGAGAAGGGTTGGGGGCAGGGGGGTGGGGGGGGGGGGAGAGCCGGCTGATATTGCTCCCCAAGTAACAAAAAAACAAAGTATTTCAGCAAATTAAGTTCCGTCTGGCTGAACGCGTCTTTTGTTTGAATCTCTTCATGCCACAGCTCCGGCGTTAGAGACGCACGGCGGGCACACGGGCGGCCGCCGCACACAACACACTCCCTCCCCCTCCCTGCGCCTCAGACTACTGCGAGAGAAACGCAGACCTGGAAGCACCCCGAAGAAGAAATAAGAAGAACAAGAGAGGGGTATAAAATTGATGGATGCAGTCAATGGCGTTGTCGTGTTGTCTCTTGTGCTCCTGACCGATGGTCGGCATAATGACCGGGCCCTCTCCTGGTAATTACCCGGGGTGCTTAATCTCCGCCCGCATAGAGTCTCACTGCACAAGTGACATACCTTGAGATCCCTCTCTGCGCCCCCTCGTCTGCCTGTTGATGACACACTAAAAGGGGGCGGGGTTTGTGTCCTTCTTCCATCGAGCTTGATTGACTCGACGTGGCCCTATGGGCCTCGTTAATTATTTAACCGTTAACCAACGCTTTTGCCTCGTCTATTTGTCGACGCTATTTCTATTTTATTCTTTTATTTTATTTCCACTTTCTAAAATACACCAAAACAGTGAAACGGAAATAAATTAAACATATGGTAAAAAAAAAAAGTATTATAAAAATGAAAATGGAGTTGGCAGCACCTCCCGAAGAGGCTGTTTGAGAATGCTGTTTGAAGGCAGCTGGGGGTAGCTCGTGGCGGCGCGCGCACGGAGCAGTGAGCCCCCGCTCTCCGCGGCTAGGCAGCGCGTTGCGTCTTTCGATGCAGGGCCTCTCTCTTTTTTTTGTGCTTACTTATCACTTTCGAGCGGCACGTGGAATACATGTCTAATGAGCAGCGCAATCATACCTCACCCCACCCTGCCGTCTCCCCCCCACTCTCCCCCTTCCCCTGTCTCCCCCCCCCCCATAATGCAGGGGGGGGGGGGGGGGGGGGGGGCAAAGAACGATCCGCTCCAGAACGAGACATTCAGAGAGGAGGAAGCTTCAGTAATCGCCCTGAACCGTTTGTTTTTCACCCTAGAAATTAAGCACCCTGCCAGCGTTTCAGGCAAAGAGTGTGCGCGTGTGAGTGTGTGTGTGTGTGTGTGTGTGTGTGTGTGTGCGTGGCTTCTGTGAGTGTGTGTTTATACGTATGTGCGTGTGTGTGTGCGTGCGTGTGTGTGCCTGTGGTTTAAGCTATGTTTTATTTAATTTGTATGGGTGTGTGATACCTGCTCAAGGTCGAGGGCGTCCGTCAAAGTGTAAATGTTAGCATCGATTCCGAGCGCATGATAGTCTGCTTTAACAGTTTTGACCGTATGTTTTAACATTAATCCGGTTTACTTGTGAATGAGGTTAAATTTGAGATTCAAGTGTGTTCTATGCTAATAGACATGTAAATAGCTGAGACTTTAAAAGCTGATATACACTTCCCCCAATTTATTGACAGAAACACAAAAGGTTGTGCAGACCTCAGGTCTTCCATTATTCAGAGGGGGAATGCTAAAATCTGGCCTCATTCAGTGGGAATTACCACTGGAGTTGACCCTCTGCCAATTTAAACAAATAACAATGAAACCCGTCCCACAATACATATGAATGAGGGCAGAGGACTATACTTATTGTATAAAATGGCAAATAGGCTATTGTTTCTTCTCTTTTTTTTTAAAGCTGAATTACCCATGTCCTCCTAAGTGGGCAACCCTGTCATATTCAAAACCCACACAGCACTTATGCCCCCTGTCCATCTTTATTTATCCACTCTCTCCCTCTTTCTCCCTCTCTCTCTCCATCTTTCGCCATCTCTCTCTCCCTCTTTCGCCATCTCTCTCGCTCTCTATGAAATCCACGGAACTCAGGAAACCAAACCCCAGCTAATCTGTAATGCATTAGCCAGCACCCTAACAGTATGTTACAGCCCATTAGTGGTTAACAATGATAGCTGATTTTCAGATGCCACTGATAGCCATTACAGTAATTCGCTTCAGCCGGCCTCCACTCCCCAATGACAAGCAAAGCGCTTCCGGCCCCTGACGTTCAGATCAATAATGCAAAAAGGCCTCCTTAAACTTCTTGTGCCTTGTGGTTTCATTAAAAAAAATGAAAGGGAGGAGTAAGAGTGGGGTTGAGGGGGTGGGGGGGGGGGGGGGTGAGGGGAGACTGTCCTCTCCCGCTAATGAGGCAGGTTAATTGGCTTGTCATCGTTTGGAGGGTTTACTAGGGAAAAGAATCAGGGGTCGTTTAAGTGGGGAGTGCATCCCCTTACCCTCCTCCCCCCCTCCTCCCTCCCATCCCCGGGGGGGAGGAGGCCGCGTGCCTCTTTCCGGGGGAGGGGGGGGGGGGTTGGCTGTGTCGTTTTTATTGACGTCTGCTCTCTGTCTTGGCTGGACACCAGCATGCAGAAGTTTGAGGGGAACGAGGAGGCAGCGATTAGGACTCATATTGTGTGGAGGAGGAAAGAGAGACCTGACTCTGAATGAGGAGTGAAAGAGAGAATGTTGCCACCATGGAAAGGTGCGCTATGTGCGGAATGGGGCGAAGGGGTGAGAGATATTTGCGCAGACCGATAATACCGTGAGGCTATTGTAACCATGAAGTCATGCAGGTATAATCAGCGGTCTGCCGTTGTTATTATTTGTGCAACTTCAATCCCAACCAATTTTTTACCTACGGAAACCAAAAGCGCCTTCCCCCATATGTAATAAAAAAAATCTATAAAATAAAGCGACTAAACTAAATGAAATATATGATCTAAAACACACAACAGCGATCCGGCGTCTGGAAGGCCTGCCGACACTCTGATGAAGGTTATGCTTCTGCATTTAAACCTTAGCTCAACCATAGCGCACCCACCCAACCCCCCTCCCCACCTCTCGCTCCACCTTCCCCCACCCCCCAGCGGGGGTCAGGCCGCCCCCATCGATTGACACGGCGTGTACACTGCTGTTCTTATTAATCAGATGCTGGCGGTTGGCGTGGCCGCACCATTTGTTCCTGCGCTCCTACAACAGGAAGCCATTAGGGGCGTCGCTGTCGCACATTACGCTGAATAAGTCATGAGCGGGTCGGTAAATCTGCAACTTCCTCCCACATTAGGCTCAGCGACATTGAGGCGGGCAGGGAGAGAGAGAGAGAGAGGGAGAGAGAGGGAGAGGGAGAGGAGAGAGAGAGAGAGAGAGAGAGAGAGAGAGAGAGAGAGAGAGAGAGAGAGAGAGAGAGAGCGAGAGAGACGCACTTAGTTAATATGCATGTGGAAAGAGAGCGAGGGAGAGAGAGAGGTTAGGAGGTAGTCACTAGAGGAGAGGGACAGGAGGTAGAGCGAGAGAAGGATAGGGATGGAGATGGAGAGGAGGGGGGGGTGGAACATTAAACACTAGGGCGACAAAATCGCCGTCTCCTTAGAGAGAAGGGCATTCAAGATCAATGACTGGGTGGGGGGATGATGGGGACTGGGTGCTGTTTATGGCGCCGCTGACGGATCGGGGAGTGATTGCTTTTCCACGGCCGCGGCACGTCGCACAGAATCCAAATTTTGGTTTGTCAGCATGAAGTCTTTTTTTCCACTTATTTTTTTTTTCCCAAACTTGGGAATCTAGTTGAGTCTCAACTCACATTACACCTCCCCCCCCCGCCTCACCCCCCATCAACTCTCTCACCCTCCTCTCTTCCTCATTTGCCTCGAACACAGATTCCAGTACCTGGCAGATTTTCTTCTTCCTGCCCGTGGCACAAGCTGTCAGTTACAACGCACGCTGTAGAGAGCTGCTCTCCTGCCACCTTAAGAGACTTTTAAGCTCTGTCGGAAACGGATCGCTAATGTGAGCGTCAGCCATCCCGGTCTGGGTGTCAGGGTTCTCAAATGGAAGTGTGGCATATATTTTGCCACTGCAGCGGGGCATCGGGAGGCCTATATCTAATAAATGTAGAACAGCTCGATAGGTTTGCTGTACGGGAGAGACGGGTCTAAATTTAGACGCCGGTGCGATAACAAAAGGCGATAATATTTGTTCCAATTCAACTGTTTATTCAGCACCCTGCTTCGCCCTCATTGTGAACGTCCAGACTCTATATTGGAATCAGTTATATGGCCTGATAACCCATTTTAGATATTGAGGGATTGTGTTTATCTATGTACTGTCTGAACATCAACAGGGGCTTCCTGTTATGGTCAGAGCGCTGCCCATCTGACCCTTGACCTTAGTGCACCGGTGTTGTTTGGATGCCACTCTCAGCGGCCTGGTTGCCCGCAGTACCAGTGGTCCCATTGCACAGTTTGATGGCTCTATTGGTTTCATATCGCCATGGTGATATAAAGTAAGACGTCCATGGGCACAAATCGACCAAGTCATCTCACTCAGGGTGCTTTCACATCTGAGCCGTTTGGTCCGTTTTATTCGAACCCTGGAGCGATTCCCTCGTTCGAACTCTGGTGCGGAACAACAAAATAAATTTGGTTCCCTTGGAAACAGAGGTCGGGTTGCCGCCTGGTTCGGTTCGCTTTAGGGGTGAATATGACCTGACTCAACTAAAGGAAGCAAACCAAAACACAATGCACTGTGGGTCGGAGGTATGCTTTTGCCACAAACTAGAAACAATAAGCATTCAGGTAGGGAAGCTTGATGTGAACTTCTACTGGATTAAAATGACTCACAGTCAGACGTGGTGCGATCAGGAGGTGGATGCACTTACTGAAATATGATGGGATGACTACACAAAGCAGTTGCTTGTGGTCACTCACGAAAACACTTTTTAAATGATCTTGTGACCGAATAGTGGAAATGGGGTAATTTTTAATTTGTAAGCAAAATGAAGAAACCCAAGACGGCACAGAGTTGTTGTTTTGGCATTATTATAGTCTGCAACCAGGGAGCATTGTGAGTTTTCCTCAGATTTTCTGTCCAATAGACGAGTGACCCACTTGACCGCAAGCGTTTTTTTGACATTGTTTGGTTGGCCTAACAAGGTCCATTGTGAGCACTAACCGAACCAAATGGAAGGGCGCCAAAGTAACAATTTCACCCCTGAGTCGAACCGAGTCTACCAAACTACTGGTCTGAAAAGACCCCCGAGACATGTATTCCTGTATGTTCGAAAGCAACTTCCGAACGAACACACAAACACACACTGCAGTGCCCCATCTTACTTAGCCACTTTGACACGATATAATCTGTTACCTCTCAGATGTACCGTAATATATTCAGCACCTCCATCTTATTGACTAATTATAAGGGTAAAAATATGTATTGGGGGACTTTGAATAATCTGGAGGGGGAGAAAAAAAAGATGATGCCCTTTCATTTAATTTATTTTGCTGCAAATGCACTTCTTCTTTAAACCCTGCTTGAATGCAAAACACGTGTGTGTGTGTGTGTGTGTGTGTGTGTGTGTGTGTGTGTGTGTGTGTGTGTGTGTGTGTGTGTGTGTGTGTGTGTGTGTGTGTGTGTGTGTGTGTCTGTGTGTGTGTGTGTGTGTGTGTGTCTTCATGTCTGTGGCCCATTAGCTCAGGCCTGTGTAGCAGATTCATGCTGGTGATGGTGATGGTGATGGTGTGTGTGTGGTGGTGGTGGTGGTGGTGGTGGGGGGGGGGGGGGCTCCTCTCCTGGGATGACAGGCAAGCTCTCTGCCCCCCGCAGGGCCAAGCTTACCCTCAGCTCATCAGTGGACAGGGTCAACCCCTGGCTCCGGTGAAGATAGCAGCCAGGACGCAGGATATGCAATTGGGGGAATATCAGTGTGGCATTTAAAGAGGTTTGTCTGGGCTACGAGACGTGCTGCTTTGCTTTGCTGGAGCTTTTTATGTGTTTGTGTGTGTGTGTTGTGTGTGTGTGTGTGTGTGTGTGTGTGTGTGTGTGTGTGTGTGTGTGTGTGTGTGTGTGTGTGTGTGTGTGTGTGTGTGTGTGTGTGTGTGTGTGTGCATGTAGGTGTTTGTGTAAGTGTGTGCTGAGTCTTTGCATGTTGAGTGTGTGCGTGCGAGTGTTTGTGTATGTACGTGTTTGAGTGTTTGCATGTCGTTTGTGTGTGTTTGTGTCTGAAGGTGCGCATGGAGGAAGTGGGCTGTGAACTAGTGAGTAAGAGCGAGAGAGATAGGCGGCGCCTTGTGAGGCAGTCTTTCTTTGAGCGCCCCTGGCTTCCGCAGACATTAGAGGGGAAGCTCTTGGTGAGAGGTTCACTGATGTCCCCCAACCCAACCCCCCCGCTGGGTTTTCATTATGGGGATAGTAATGCAGAGCAGGACAGCCTTTGAACAAACACGATGAACTTGTCTACTGGGAGACTTGTTTACTGGTTTGCCTTTCAACAAAATTGGAAGCTGCATGTCTGAGCGTACAGCCCTTTGGCCAAATAATTAGTGCCGATAATAAGGCTTGACTCCAAGTTCGGCTCCGCGTTCAACCAACTTCATTAAACAATTAAAGGCAAAACGATTATAAAAAAACCCATGAATAACCTTGCTTTTCTTTAAGGTTTAGTGTGTCAACACCATCACAGGGTAGTTTTTTTTCACTTTTACGACCGCAAACGGTTGCCGTGTGATGTCTGGGTTGCCAGTTCTGCAGGTTTGCATGAAAAATAAGTGAAAAAAGAAAGTGGGCCAACATGCATGACTAAAAGTTTGGTGCAATTTGCATACAACTTGATCTGTTGTTGTTGTTGTTGTTGTTGCTGCGATCGCGCGCAATGCGCGGCAGATCCACGGAGGCTGGCAGGGTAGACAGACATTCAAACAGGAGTCAGGAAGAATTTAAGCCTCCTCATACAGGCCCAGCCATTTGTAGTTTTCTTCCTCACATCGTGCCGTTTGAAGGCCGTTTTTCTTTCTATTCCCCTCCCCCCCCCCCCCATAAACGAACGACGCCTATGAGAGGTATTCAGACAGACATAATGCACAAACAAGGACAGGGGACATGTTTATAATGGTGCTGCAGATCCAGGGTCAAAGTCTGAATGGAATCAATCAGAAGGGTTTTGAATCCGGGGGAGTGCTTTAAGAAGGAGCAAAAAACAAAGGGAAAAAAAGGTAAATGCATCCTCATTCATCTTGTCATTTGACGGCATGTGAGGTTGCTTTGTAAACAAATTCAAATGCAAATTGCATTAGTTGAGCTTTTTCCCCCTCAGTGCCTTTCAGACTGATTTAAAAAACACTTGCATATTGGATGGCACTCACATAGTCTTCCACAAAGGTGAACAGACACACAGCCACAGAAATAGTAATGCTGCGCCGCACAGAACCACCAACTCAGCAAGTCACTCAGTTCCGTCTTCAGTTCTCAAATTCAAGGGGAAATAAAGAATACTCCATGGATTACTTTACTAGTGTCATACCGGATCCATTTTTATCAATAATATACCATGTATATATATTTGATACAAATCATCGGTATATAAAAATATATTGAGAATAGTCGAAAAACGGGATTCAATGAGTGTACTTGCAGGCACACCGATTTGCATTTAAAATGTACGTTTTGTTATCTCTGCCTGAAGGCAGGACCAGGTTCCATGCCGGCTCCACACACATTGAAAACCAGCTCAAATAATTTGTTCAGGTGACCTTTTTCTTTTTCTTCCCTTTATTAATTAATGCAGCCCCCCCCCCCCCCCCTACAAACCTCAGCCTCCCACCCACGTACGCACACCCCTGTGGCGGCCGCCTCTTATTGGCTGTCGCCTGTCTCGCTGCATGCGTGCACAAATCAATCAGACCCTTGTTCTAATCAGCGCCACTTATATCACCCTGCAAATAAACGACAGAGCTCAGAGGGGAGATCAATAGGGGATAAGGTGAACATCTCAATGCCTCTCACTGCTTCCTGCCCCCAAAAACCAGGCAAGAAGACAGGCAGGAAGACAGGCGGGCGGGGGGGGGGGGGGGGGGGGGGATGGAGTGGAAGGGAGAAGAAAGTTATTAAAAGATACTCGCAGATTAGCATAACTTGACATGGCGTTTGTTTGTGATTATATGTTGCACCTTCTGCAATACGGAGGGGTTTGTCTTCCGCGTTGCTTCACATCGATTCTCTTCCCTTGCCTTTTTGTCGGGTTAGGGTTAGGGAGGGACTGAGAATCGGGGCCTGTGAGGCCCTTGAAGCTGTGATGAAGGGCTGTACGATTAAAATCGACTTGACCTAGATAGACAAATTTTTGTATCAAATGGAGGACGAAACGATTGCCCAATCAGAATCAGACACGTTTGTGTTTATTTTTTTTTGGGAGCGGAGTGTTTACGCACATGTGTGCGAGTGTATGCACGCAGTCGTCTTTGCAGGGTGCCTCCGCTGTACGAGAGAACGTGCAGCTTCGCACATGGCTGAGGAGGAAGACGGGAAGGGGGCGGAGTCTCTCCCATGCCAAACAAAGGGATGAGGTCAGCCTTCTCCTGGTTCTCAGTGAACCCAGGTCTGTGTTCATCGTGCACTCTGGACGGAAGAAGGAGCTTGCTATGTCTGTGGCTGCTAAGACAACGTTAGCATTTTCACAACCTGCTCATCTCACTGAACTCAACAAATGAAATACCATTTTTTAACACGTCTGTTGAGGACGTGGTGTGTTTTATGTAATGTTAACCCTTGCCAAAGTTCAGAATTCCAGATGGTTGTCATAACCCACCAACATGTTGTTCATCTGGCCGCAGACAGATAAAGCTTGTATATTAGAAGTCTTAGGAAAATAAATGTGCAAAAATGACTTGACATTCAAAGCGTTGCTTTCCTTGAACCCATACAACTTTTTTCGCTGTAATAATAACGAGCTAATTTGAGACTTTTAAGGCCCTGCTCATTATCAAGCTGTTGGCTTTGCTGCTGCACTGCCACCAAAATGAAAGGACACTTTCTCCAATGTCTGTTTTTGGTAATAATAGATCCCCCCTATTAAAGCTGTGAGTGTGACCTGCGGTTTTGCCTGCTATTTCCTTCCTCGCCGATGACTTTCTGTTGACTGTTAATTCAGGAAAGTATGTCTCAGAGAGCATCGAGAGAAAGGGAAGTCAGAAACACCATTTATCTCTCTCTTAACAATAGGATGGCCTTCGCCTTAGAAGACCGTGATGAATCATGGTAGAATTCCTGTTCACCTGTGGGCCAGGTCCACAAGTGAAAACCTTCCGCTGCAATAGATAGCGGCGGTGAGCTGTTTCAGACGTTATACATTGACTCACAAATGGTCTGGCTCCGATTCCAACGAAGCACGAGGGCAATGCACTTGGTTAGCAGCGTTGGTGGTGCGAGGTGAGGTCCATAAAAGGAGTCTTAGAACTTGCTCTGTCTCTCTCTCTCTCTCTCTGTCTCTGTGTGTGTGTGTGTGTGTGTGTGTGTGTGTGTGTGTGTGTGTGTGTGTGTGTGTGTGTGTGTGTGTGTGTGTGTGTGTGTGTGTGTGTGTGTGTGTGTGTGTGTGTGTCTCTCTCTCTCTCTCTCTCTCTCTCTCTCTCTCTCTCTCTCTCTCTCTCTCTCTCTCTCCAGTCGGCGTCACGATAGTGATTCATGACAGACTAATGTTGAATGTAAGCTTACTCAAACGCTATTTATTGTATTATTCACAGGTGTGTGACAGTGTGTGTTTGTGTGTGTGTTTTTGCTTGTGCGCATGTGCTTGCTTGTCTCTGCGTTTGACTGTTAGTATGGGTGTGTGTTAGTGTGTGTCAATGAAAATCTGTGTGTGTGTGTGTGTGTGTGCGCTTGTATGTGTGTGTGTGTGCGTACGTGAGTGTCGGTTAGTGTGTGTCAGTGACAGTATTTGTGTGTTTATGTGTGTGTGTGTATGTGTAAGTGTGTGTCAGTGAGGGTCTCCGTGTGTGTAAATGTTTGTCTCTTTGTGTGTGTTAGTGTCTTTCAGTGACAGTCTTTGTGTGTGTTTATGTGTGCTGAGTTTGGACACACACACACACACACACATATACACCCTCTTTCCTTGCTGGAGTCTATAATAAAAGAGGGAAGAATGAGGAATTTGTTGCCGTCTGTGTTTACTGTTGTGAAGGGTTTTCATTCTTCGTTCCTTCGCCACTCACTCTCTCGCCACACTCTCTCTGTCCGGAGCGGAGACAGAGTCAGCTAGGAACCCAAGCAGCACTATAATAATACCACACCGCTGATGCTGAATCCTGCCCTGGATTAGATCCAGGATCAGTTGTGAAGTGGCCGTCTTCTTTTGCTCTTAGCCCTTATTTAGAAGCACGAAAAGCATCGCTAATGGTTTTCCGATGTTCTAGATTTAGATCGACGCAAAGCAAAATAACGGCAGACATTTAGGTTGACAAATGCTAATATTTGTATCTATGTATATTTATTTCATAATTGTATAACATGTCCATTATAACCCCAGACCCCTGTTTGCTTGAACCAAAACTGCAAATCAAACAGGCCTTGGCACTTTGATAAATTGCTTGATTTGATTTAACAGTCGGACACATTTTTTTAATGACTGTGTTTTGAAGCTCAAAGGCCCCTTGGCGCAATAGTTGCTCAATCTCTTATTTTCCTTTCTCTTTTTTTTTAACTTGTACTGTTTCTCATTATGAGGGGCGGTTATAAATAATTAATGTGGCAACTCCCCCACCGCCGCTCGAGTTAGACTTTATGATAAAGGGCCGAGCGTCTCCGATGTACTCTCACACACGATGGGCTGCTCCACACAGCTAGCTCATGTTAAAATCGAACGCAAGGGTGACCCAACACCCAGTTATATCCAGCATATAATAAGCCGATGCCTATAGGCCGATAGCATGATTATCACAGGGTTCTTGAAAAGAACAGACAGCCAAGTGTGCATTAGAAAGCTCTTTCCTAGAAACAAGCAGGAGTACATCTGTGTTGTAACGCGCTGCGTTTGCCCCGATGCCAAAGAGCAGCGAGTGGTGAGACTTCCTGTTTGAGGAAACCGCTGGTTACGTAACACAGCAGGCCTGCTGCAGTGAGATGGAGTGGATGCGCCTGTGTGTGTGTGTGTGTGAGTGTGTGTGTGTGTGTGTGTGAGTGTGTGTGCGTGTGTAATGGATTTCACATTTGTTGACAGCTGCCCTTACTGTACTGAGTTCAACCAGCCATATACATGAAATGGCAGTCGCTGGCGGTCGCGCCGCTCTTTCAAATGAGCGGGGGATCTTTATTCACAGCTTGACTTAGCGCTCTAAATGTCAGCGGCTAATGTCTGATTACATATGACTCCAAAGCAAAGGGGGAGGGTGGGGGGGGGGGGGGGGGGGTCGGACCAACGGGTGGATTATGTAGCCGCCTTAGCGTAGATGCTAAAGAACCGCGTGTTAACAGAGAAAATAAAAGAAATAAATTAAGTCCACCGAGTAATTTTTTATTCAGCTTCAACTCAAGGAGTCTCTTTGATCTCGGTAATTTTGATCATGTAGCTGTTTAATCATAACATAAGCCCCTCATTTTTAGGGGGGGAATCTCCCCCCTCAAACCAGCACCCCCCCCCCCCCCCCACACCCCACCCGACACGAGCCCTAACCTCAACATCCTCAGGCTTTCTTCTAAATCAACCCAAACAAGAGTTAACAATCCAAAAACGGCTTCTTTCATGTTTACTGCATTCACACCATCGGTCATGTTCACTTTATGCGCCTCTATCCGTTTCAATGTTTCCAAACTTCTCCCCCTAAGTGGGTTATTTGTTACGTAGATTGGCCTTTTGCGAGGGTAGGGGGAGATTGAGCAGGAATCAGTACACATGAACACAATGCCCCATGAGGCCACTTTGTCCACCAGCATTAAAGTTTCTTCCCACGAAAAACGTTCAGCCCCCCCTCGCTCCCCTCCCCCTTTCCTCTGACATCATTGTTATGGGCCGCGCATCTGGACCAGAAAGGGTTACACGCTTTGGGCGAAGCACAGAGTGGGGAGGGGTGGGGGGTTCTGGGGTGGGCGGGGTTGTTTGCATGCGGCTCATATTTTCGCAGGGGTTGGGGACCCCGCTGAAGGATACCCCCTCTCTCATTTATTTTCCCTACTCTTCATCTTCATCTGCCTCCTTTTTCTTTTTACGACCTCGGCCAATGAAAACACGTTCCCATCAGGCGAGCTCCGGTCACACGGTGACCTAAGGAAAAGCGTGAGTAAATACCAAAGGCGAAAGCCGTGGCCTGGGAGGAAGGGAGGGAGGGAGGGAGGGAGGGAGGGAGGGAGGGAGGGAGGCGGGTGAGGAGGGCAACGTTGGGAAAAGGTTTGAGGCACTTATGAAATCAAGCTAACCTGGCTGAGTAGGTGGAGGGTTCAAGGGTTAAACTCACCATTCCACTGCAGCTGTAGCGCATTTAGCCTCAAATCCTTTAATTAGCCCGTTAAGTCCCCCTTCTATTTTCATTATGTAATGCCACTTGCAGCGCTTTTCTCAGGGTATAAAACGCCTGTCTTGAAGTTGTGACATCTGAAACCCTTCCACAAATGGCCACACCATCGCAATGTCTACAGCTGGACAAGTTGGAACCAAAGGGAGCATTTTTCCGTCCTCACCCCGAATGCCCCTGTCGAATGAGCCTGTCTCAGAAACACCAGGACTTGTTTGACACAATGTTTATTTCATGTTGTTTTACAGAGACTTTTTTTGTTGTTCTTCAGCCAGCATCTAAAAATATGTATGTTTTTGATTGCAGGACTGAAAAAAAAACGTACACTGACATTCCAGATGTTTCTAATTATGGAGCTCCAACCGCTAGTTTGTTGATGCACAACGTCAAGGGACACCATGACTCTAAACTCAATAAAACTATTTTGGCCGCTTCTGCTGGGTCAATAATAGTCTGTAGGCTTTCACCAAGTACAAGATTAATCCCTTTCCCCTGAAAGTCACAGAATTCTTCTCAAAAGTTCAAAATGTCACACACCACACTTTCCACAACAATTTAAGATAACGTGTGAAAAACCGTGAATTTGATCCCTGGGTGACATTGATGGGTAGAAAACAAACACTCCAAACCTTTACCAACTATCTACCCTTTAATTTATAAAAAATTGCTTCAGTTAATTAACATAAACAACATTTATTTATATTCCGTGTTTGTAATTAGAAAACATTCAATCGTAATTAAAGAACTTTGACTTGAAGCATGTTTACTGCTAGCGATCATTTGCCTCCTATTGATGGAGCGTGAGAACAATATTATGGGTTTCTTCAAGCAAGGTACACAGAGTCACTATATTTTTTATCGATAAACATACTGCTGATGCCTGAGTCAGGGCGACCTGACTCTATTGCAAGAAGGCTCTACAGTAAGACACCATAACCAGAGTAGACAGATGGTTTTTTATTAGTTTTTCGTTGTTGTTGCTAAAATCAAACGCTGGGCGCAACAGTGAGGGTCGCTAGTTAATCACGAAGCATTGATTTTCCAAGCTAGCTAAAGTACAAACCTTTTTTTTTTTGCTGTTGGCATTTTGACACAAGATTACACCCTCCTCTTGCGTTATTGAATTATTATGTCAGCGGCTGACATTGAGACAGAGCGACACGGTAGAAACATTGCTCTCTTGGAGGGAAGTCTACCTGAAAAGCTGGCATGTACCGCTGTGAGCCTTCACAGAGAATTGCTACAGTCATCATGAACGCTATTGGAAAAGTATTGAGTGAAAAAGTGCAGGTGCGTTTCTCTATTCAAAAATGTGCACTCTGCGTCTGAATCTTGTTATTGAACACGCTATTATTGTGAGATAATTTATTTACCAAACAAAAAAGCTATTTTTTTTTGGTTCGCCGTAGAATAAAGTAATAGCAGCTGATTTAATGCGTAGATATTTGGAAGCGGTTCGACCGCGCTACAGCCTTGTGAGCCGGGGCTTCGAGAGTTTTCTTGCAAGTCGAGTTTCAAAGGCTTTTTAGAAGTGGAGAAATAGTCCCTCCCGGACTTAGGTTATCTAGTTATTTTCCAGTATCCAACGTGCTGGTCAAGGTCCAGGATTCCTCCCCTCGCCCAGCCCCCAGCCCCCAGCCCCAGTCAGGTTGGGGTGACCCGTGTTGCTGCGGAGGAGGTGAGGTCACGCTGATGTATGTTGATGGCTGTGGCGAGAGGGCGTCTCCTCCACTGAGAGAGGGCCAGGGCTTCCTCTGGTTACGCAAACAGGACATCGTGTTCTCTCCAGGAAATAATACGACTGGGCTTGTGAGTCATGGCGCTTTCGAAAAACCGTCGGGGGGGATAGCCCTGCTTAGACTCCGGCACGCGGTCCCACCCAATAGGAATGAGGGAGTGGTGGGGTTGGTATGTCCACAATAGTGTGTGTGGGTGTGTGCTTGTGTGTGTGTATGTGTGTGCCGAAAAGTGTGCGTTATCATATGCGTGTTCGTTTTTGGGTGTGTGTTTTCTTCAAGGAGGAATGCTTAAGCATGTCCACATGTGAATCAGTTAAAATGTTTGTTTAGGTTTTTTTCTTTCTTTCTTTTTCTTATTCTTGACTCAAGTGCTTCCAGACAGAGTTGAAACCTGAAAAACCATGCGAGTTGGGCTTTGTTTTCACGCTCAAACATGGCTAGTCTCAGACACCCCGGGTCATCGTTGAGCCAGCCCCGGCCTGTACCAGTCTAAAAGCTTCTAGGCTCGCTAATGCAGGGAACAATTAAGTTATCAAATGGACACAACCATTATGTAAAAGGCGGGTTATATTGCCAACAATTTGAATACTGTCTGCTTCCTGGAAATGCAGACAAAATGTCAGGGCCACCTTATTTCAAGGCTATTAACTTGAGTGCTTTTATATTCCGTCTCATTATTTTTTAAACAGTGTGGGACGTCATGGAAATCTAATATACATTTTTCACATTGCTTTAATTGGTGTGCCTATAGATAGTTGTTTAAAAGTTTGTTGTTTTACGGTGAAGCAGGGGAACAGGCAGGCGAGCCGCGGCCGCCGCGTGTCAGACCACATTTTGGAGTAGAAAGTCGTCGCTGTGCTCTCGCTCGCTCTGATCAGAGTGAGAGAGAGAGAGAGAGAGAGAGAGAGAGAGAGAGCGAGAGAGAGAGAGAGAGAGAGAGAGAGAGAGAGAGAGAGAATGAGAGAGAGAGAGAGAGAGAGAGAGAGAGAGAGAGAGAGAGAGAGAAGAGAGAGAGAGAGAGAGAGAGAGAGAGAGAGAGAGAGAGAGAGAGAGAGAGAGAGAGAGAGAGAGAGAGAGAATGAGAGAGAGAAAGAGAGAGAGAGAGAGAGAGAGAGAGAGAGAGAGAGAGAGAGAGAGAGAGAGAGAGAGAGGAGAGAGAATGAGAGAGAAAGACAGCGAGAGAGAGAGAGAGAGAGAGAGAGAGAGAGAGAGAGAGAGAGAGAGAGAGAGAATGAGAGAGAAAGACAGCGAGAGAGAGAGAGAGAGAGAGAGAGAGAGAGAGAGAGAGAGAGACAATAATAGAGAGAGAGACGTGTTGTTTTGGGGAGTGTGAAGTCACTGTGTGTAGCGTGCTAAGAGACAGGAAAACAGACGTGATATAGGAGTGGATGTGACAGCGTGACGGGGGGGGGAGGGGGGTGGCGTTGTAGGCGCATCAGAAACCCATGCGGCTCTCCGTCGCTCCAGAATCGTCCGGGTCAAGGACAACACCGGGCGGTAACATTGGTGACATGGACACACACACACACACAACCACACACACACACACACACTCACACACACGCACACACACTGGACACACAAAACACACATACTGCCAAGCGCATATACATAAACATGCGGCAAGGGACATAAAACTCGGGATGTCAAGCAACTGTGTGTGTGTGTGTGTGTGTGTGTGTGTGTGTGTGTGTGTGTGTGTGTGTGTGTGTGTGTGTGTGTTTGTGTGTGTGTGTGTGTGTGTGTGTGGGGGGGTGTGTATGCATTTAATGTGGTTGAAAGATTTAGTGTGTGCGTTGTTTTGCAAACCTGCGAGCAGACATAAAGGATGTCATCTAGATTCTAGTGTGTGTGTGTGCGTTTGGGTGTGGGTGCCTGTGTGTGTGGTAACGCAAACATAAACAACAACAAATGCAAAGATACGCTTAAACTGCTACAATCTAGGCAATCCTATTGGTCCATGGAGCACACGCACACAACCATATGCATATCATAGGTCTAAGTGTCGTCGCTTGGGGCAATTTCCATAATTTACATCCATGAATGCACTCATTCATACAGTGACACACTCCCCGAGTATCCCCTCAGACAGATGTACATACACAATTGAGAATAAGTGTATTCACAGCTTTTAGTGAAAAAAAGAAAAAAAAAAGACCTCGCTAGGAACTATTTTGATCTGGTCTTTAATTTAGGTCTTAATGAGAAATGTTGAAATGTGGGGCTCCTCATCATGAAATTTGACTGGAGATCATTAATAGTTTATAGCGTGAGTTAATGATGAAGATGATTTCTATTTGAGATCCACCGAGCCATCGCAATCTGTTTTTTTTTTTCCCCGGCACTACGAGTCTCTCATTATTTGAGGATTTCTTATAAAAAAGAATGGTCCTACATATTAATCTCTCTCTATATATTTTTTTATTAAACTATGAAGACACTGCTGATTTCTCTTTTCTAACAATCACAATGTTATCTAGGACCTGAGCTGTTAAAGGCCCACTATGCAACTTTTTTAGCCAAAATTACATTAAGTATGCAGGTTGAGAGTTATGCTGATGGTTCTGCATCCATTTCTGGGTCGATTGGTGGGTGTGTCATTTACCCATGTCGCCTCTCCAGTGAAAAAGCGCATATGCAACTTGATCTGTTCGGACCGACACAATCCGGATGTGACGCAGCGGAAGTATCCTCGAAAATGTAGTCAGATTGTAGTTTCGAAAATGCTTTACGGCACAGACACACACCCAAACATGGCACCGGCTAGATATAAACAGCCAGTTGCGAGGCAATTGTTGCATTCATCATGGATCAATCGACTAATGGTACGGCCACACCAACCGCGTTACTCGCGTTGGATAACGCGAGTAACGCGCCTAACCTGACGCTTGATCATTGTGTGTCACAAAAATGGTTCAACGCGCCTGTGGCTGCGCTAGAGTCCGAGGTAGGAAACCCAAACGCCGCCGTGTTTGGGTGCATGATAGAGTTTAGATCGGGTTAGATTAAATCATCTCGGATATAAATAACGATCTCATCTCATCTCATCGTCATCCTTTTATCCGGGGTCGGGTCGCGGGGGGAGCAGCTCAAGCAGGGGGCTCCAGACTTCCCTTTCCCGGGCCACATTGACCAGCTCTGACGGGGGGATCCCGGGGCGTTCCCAGGCCAGTGTTGAGATATAATCTCTCCACCTAGTCCTGGGTCTTCCCCGAGGTCTCCTCCCCAATGGACGTGCCTGAAACACCTCAAAAGGGAGGCGCCCAGTGGGCATCCTTGCCAGATGCCCGAACCACCTCAGCTGACTCCTTTCTAAGTAAAAGAGCAGCGGCTCTAATCCGAGTTCCTCACGGATGACTGAGCTTCTCACCCTATCCCGCGACGCCAGCCACCCTTCTGAGAAAACTCATCTCGGCCGCTTTTACCCGCGATCTCGTCTTTTCGGTCATCACCCAACCCTCATGACCATAGGTGAGGATAGGAACGAAGATCGACCGGTAGATCGAGAGCTTTGCCTTGCGGCTCAGCTCTCTTTTCGTAACAACGGTGCGGTAAAGCGAACGCAATACCGCCCCCGCTGCTCTGATTCTCCGGCCAATCTCACGCTCCATAGTACCCTCACTCGCGAACAAGACCCCGAGGTACTTCAACTCCTTCACTTGGGCTAAGGACTCATAAATAACGATAATCGGGTTAAATAACTTCACATGGTGTGTCTGGTGTGTTTCCAGCATTCGTAGTGTTGATCAGGAGAGAAATAGTCCGCCAAGACATTGAGGTTGCTTAGCAACCAGAGACTCTGTCCATGCAAGTGAACGGAGCGTTCACTCTTCGTCATAACTATCAAACCGAACATCCTTCACATTCACCGAGCGAACATTATGAAAGTAAAATGCACATTTCTCGCTAAAAATGTTTCCATAAACGCATTTAATGGCGTAACTATGTTACTATTTCCACCCAGAATAAAGAAAGATGTCGGCCGTATGCTTCTGTGCAAGGGTCACTACCTATGGTCACTACAGTAACGAATTGCTTTACGGCACAGACCCCCAAACACGGAACCGGCTCGATATAAACACAAGTAACTAAGGGATTGTTATATTCATCATAGATCAGCCGACTAAAAAGAGACAGAGAAACCCAATGTCGGAGGAACAGAAGAAGAGAAAAGGGAGACTGACCGACAGAGAGGCCAGACACGAGTAAACGTTGGGCAAGCTTTTCAGGAATAGCGTGAACTGAAAGAAAAAGAAGACTGCAAATCAGACGCCGACTCGGCCGTGTTGCTTTTGAAATTGAAAGTACCTTTGGGTGAACTTTGTCTTCGTGGTATTCTTGATTCTGATAGTCTCTGTACAAATGTGTTTGCTCAACCATTTAGTTGTGAGCCCTGTAAAAATTGTTTTCTCGACCGTTTTGTTGTGAGCCCTGTATGTTTCTAGCTTGCTTGCAACCATATAAAGACCTTTGTTTCCATGGGTGTTTTGCTGTTCGTCTGTCCCCCAGATACAGACTGAATCCCCGAATCCAGGTTCTTGTTTATTTCGATTATTATGTTGGCCAAACCTCTTACACTGATTGTTCTGTTCAACCTAAGATAAAACAATTATAACCTAGGGTATCAATTCTCCCGGTGAACTATAAAAAAGGATGGATTTATGTTTATTGCAATGCAAATACACCCTTTTAAAAATGTATAACCTTGCCTACACTTTATGAACATCTACTTGGGACATGGCTCCACGCATTCGCCGGCTTCTTTGAAAACAAATGCACATGGCTCGCGTAGAAGTGCATGGGGAAGGGACGTCAACGAGTTGTTACGACAGTGTTGTGAAATATCTACTACGAAGCTGTAGGGGGCGCTGTGTAGAGTAATGTGCGTGCCAAAACCAAGAAAACAGCGAAGATATTCCCGAAGTTGCATAGTGGGCCTTTAAAGTATATACAGTTGAAGCTAAATCATAATGGGAGTGCGCATTATTTATTTATGACTCATAGCAACGAGATAGGCATACCCAGCGCACTGTCTCGTTGTTTGGAGCGCGGTTGCCATGGCAATAGAGTTTCCATATCAGATGGTGCTTTTCTTTTTTCTCTCGCATTCTATATTCTACAGATTCCGCAACTGAATGGTCACACGTATAATCAGGGCGGAAGGCTTGCGGTTAGGCCATGCTTTCCGTTGTGAAAACACACACACACACACACACACACACACACACACACACACACACACACACACACACACACACACACACACACACACACACACACACACACACACACACACACACACACACACACACACACACAGCAGATCTTATAAATAGGCATTACAGCGCAGGCGC
Source organism: Gadus morhua (assembly GCF_902167405.1). Classification (NCBI taxonomy): domain Eukaryota; kingdom Metazoa; phylum Chordata; class Actinopteri; order Gadiformes; family Gadidae; genus Gadus; species Gadus morhua. Next base: position 12,119,659 of record NC_044070.1, on the reverse strand, counting down.
GTCACATGCCTGTTGCTGTTTGGCTGCCAAGGCGGTTTGGTGCAGTAAACACTGGTCGCCATGGCGATACAGTCACCGCGGCAGACAAAAACAAGAGAGCAAAGAGAGAGAAAAAGAGAGAGAGAGAGAGAGAGAGAGAGAGAGGGGGGGGGGGGGAGAAAAAAAAAAACAGGAAGGGATTTCCTTTCAACCGCCCCACGGTGTCACGTGGATTCCAGTCAATCCTACCCCGGCGCAGCTGAGCTCAGGGCTTTCCCCGTTTCGCCCGGCTTACGTTTCTGTCCTGGAACATAGAAACATGTGGTTGCTATGGCTACGATGCCACGCATGCAAGGGCCCCTGAGTAGGCACGGCTGCAGCGTTCGCACCCGGTACGTAGGTCATACTGTTGCTGCTGTGCTGTGCTGTGCTGTGCTGTGTGGTGTGGTGCACGGCTCTGTCTCTCACCCTCTCTGTAAGCATGGTTTCAGCCTGGGTGATTAAGGCGGAACCATTTAGAACAAACTAGCTCTCTCTCTCTCTCTCTCTCTCTCTCTCTCTCTCTCTCTCTCTCTCTCTCTCTCTCTCTCTCTCTCTCACCTCATGCCCGGAAGGAATGGTGTTTTATGAATTAAATATAGATGGTGATTAAAAGTTGGGCTGGTGTAGAAATCTCCCCTTGATAAGAGTTAAATATGGAGAGCTATATATATAGTCACAGCTTCCCTCCTCCTCTCTCTCCCTCTCCCTCCCTCATCGCTCCTCTCTGTGTCTCTCTCTCGCCAGCTCTAAGACTAAGGGCACTTTTCCAACATGGCAGATGGCGACTCAGACAGCATAGAGGAGGTGCTCAGTTTAAACTGAAGAAGCAACTTGGGTTGAGTGTGTGTGTGTCTGTGTGTCTGTGTCTGTTTCGGGGCTGCTGTCTGTCTGTATGAATGGCACACATCTGTGCTTCTTGGATCACAGTCCCAATATTTTGTGTGTACTGTAGAAAAGCCATCAAACTTCTTAAATTAAACACTGTAATTGTTTAATGAACAGAGATTGAATGGAAGTGATATGCATAAATATGTTCCCATTACAACCAATTGGTGTGTAAATGTTTCGGTTAAATGCTGACGTGTTTCAAACACATTGCTTAGCACACATTTAGCCCAACCACAGATTAGACATAAGCCACAACCTTAACCCTGATGCCTATCAGAGCAAAGGGCGAACTAAACCTAACTAGTATCTAAGACTGATTCTTAAACACAAGCGCTGACTTCAGTCTGAAGCCAATCATCTCTACCCCAGAATTAGTGTAGCATTATGTTGAGTTACGCTAAACCGAAAAAAAAACATACATGCATCACTTCAAAAGGTTTGCTGGCTTCCCTCTCTGGTGACATTTTGACTTTGTGTTGGTCTAAATGTAGGCACAAGAAATCTTCCTTGAAATTGAGCACACTCAAACCCACGCAAACTTGACATTTGGAAAATGTAATAAAACGTCGCAAGCACATACATCAGCTGGTAAAAGAATATAAATATATCCCGTTGCCATGGCACTATCACGGGTGTCTTTCCCACATGTTTCACAGATAGCGGATCTCTCTGAAATGTATCCCTCAAAATATCCCCCCCCCCTACCCCCCTTCCCCCAACACTTAATATTCCAGAGGAAATTAGCATTGTTTTGTTTTTGGTATTTCATCTCAGATCAGATACACAGGGGGGATGCACAGCTAAATAAGGACCCCTGCCGACAAATGAAGAAAAAAAAACGGATTTACTCCAAAACTCCTCCTAGACATCTTCCGGTGAGAGCGAAAGGCGAGAGCTGTTCTCCGACGACCGGGGGAATTCCTCATGGAAATATTTGCTTTTGTTGTTCCAGCGAGGAAATGAAGAGCAGGAGGAGGGAAGGCACAGGAGAGACAGAGGGGGGTGGGTGAGGGAGGGGGGTGGGTAAGGGGGGGGGGTGAGGGTGGGGGAGAGATGGGGCTCTTGCTTAAAATGAATCACTATGGCAACTTCAATAACTTCAATGCACCCCCCCCCCCCCCCCCACACACACACACACACATAGTGCCCCCTCCTCCTATACCACGCCAACCCCCAACTCACTCACATATAATACATAACATTATATGGGAATGTGTGGCAACTACACACACGCGCGTCCGCGCACAAACATGCACACACTGGGAGGAAATGAGTTTCAAAAGCGAGGCAATCCTTTATCCGTCGTCTGTTTCTTTGACATATGCCAAGCAACAGAGATATCACTCACTTGATATGGACTTAGTGACAATTTAACTGCCACGCATCATGTCCCAGCATAAGGTCCGTTATGCACTGGTGGGAATCCTATAATCTCCTAGTGGTGGCTTGCTCCTTGGCCGTGCTTCCTCATTTTTTTATGATGCTCTTGGTATTAAAAATAGCTTCATAGATAAAGCTATTTATATGTACACACAACATGAGTGTTCCCTGGTTAAAGTCTCTGGGTTCAAAATGAGGAAATGACAAATGACATAACCAATGTGCAGAACATTTGACGCCCGACTTAAGTACCCCCAGCCAGGGCTTATTATGCGACACATAGCCGAAGACAAATCTACCTAAAGGCAGAAAAGCACAATAATAAAGTCTGTATATCCGTTTTCCCGACACACAGCGCCAAACAACAGCCCCAAATAAAACCCGGCACCACGTGGGCGTTGGAATGGGATTACAGGACTCCGCGCCGGCGGCACAATTTCAGGAAGAAAAGCTCTCAAGAATGGGGAAAAAAAAGAAAAAAGGCAAGGCGCGCGCACCCCTACATCGACGCACGTCTGTGGTAAATGACAGAGTCTGTCTGAGCCCCTCCGCTGCGCGGCACCTTTCCCAATTTTCCCCTTAATGGTCAGCTTCCCTTCATTCACTCAGCGCAGCGCCTGACAGTTTGGTCCAGGGATACCCGACACCATATGTTTTGCTGCCTGCCGTGATGGCTGCTCCTCCAGCGATGCTTTTTATGACAGGCCAGGGGCCTCCTGAGGCTCCGGCAAACCGGGACACGTCCGAGCCTCAATTAGGGCTGCCAGCGAGGCATCTTACCCCCCCCAACTCTCCTCCTCCTCCTCCACTTCCTCCGAGCTGACTTGCTGACTTGCTGACTAGTTGACTAGCTGTGCACATGTGGTGATGCCCTGGCCATGGCTACCACCACTGCTGTGTGTGTGTGTGTGTGTGTGTGTGTGTGTGTGTGTGTGTGTGTGTGTGTGTGTGTGTGTGTGTGTGTGTAGCATTGTTGTCGTGGGGACCATGTCGACTAGAGCCATGAGATCAGAATAGTGCTGCTGGTGCTGCAGGAGTGAGGCAGTGCGGGGGAGAGAGAAAGGGGGGGGATGCAAATTAATACGATGACGGGATACGGGATAGGTGTCGGGGGTGGCAGAGCAATCGGGGATGAGTGTCAAATGAAAACACGAAGAAGGGTGAGAGTGCCTGGAGACCAATAGAGAGAGAGGGACTGAGAGAGAGAGAGAGAGAGGGAGAGAGGGAGAGAGGGAGAGAGGGAGAGATGGATGACGAGGGGAGATGAATGGAGAGAGATAGACACATAGATGGGAGTTAAATGACAGAGAGAGCGAGAGAGAGAGAGGGAGAGAGAGAGGGAGGGAAAGAGAAGACGAGGTAGGGCAAAGGCATGCGTGGAGTTCATGATCACTTTGCTTGGCTGCTCAGTGATTAAAGCCACAGGGTCCCGGGGGAGGGAGACAGAGGGGGAGAGGGAGCCAGGGATAGACAGAGACGGAGCGAGAGAGAGGGTACTGGGCTCCCAGGCCTGCCCGGCCTGCTTCTCCATCTCCCTTGATCTCTGGCGCGTCGCCGGCAGAAAAAAGAAACACCCCGCCAGCCTTCAGGAGGGACTCTCTTTATTGCAATCCACCAGCAGTCTCCCCCACCCAGCACTCTCCCCCATCAGCACACTCCTCTCTCCCCCACCAGCACTGCCCCCCCCCCAGCACTGTCCCCCATCAGCACTCTCCCCCGCCAGCTCACTCCTCTCTCCCCCGCCAGCACACTCCCCCTCCAGCTCACTCCTCTCTCCCCCGCCAGCACACTCCCCCGCCAGCACACTCCCCCTCCAGCACAATCCTCTCTCCCCCACCCAGCACACTCCCCCATCAGCACTCTCCCCCCACTGGCACACTCCCCCACCAGGGCACTCCCCCCCCTCCACCCAGCACACTCCCCCATCAGCACTCTCCCCCATTAACACACTCCCCCTCCAGCACTCCCCCCCCCCCCCCCATCAGCACGCTCCCCCCTACAAATACACTGCTCCAGCAGCACTCTCCCCCATGAGCACACTCACCCCCTCAGCAGACTCCCCCACCACCACTACCCCCCCTCGGCTCCAATGGAATCTGCAACGCAAGCAGTAGACTGTCATCATGGCAGGAAAGATTCCTCTGAACCCCCCCCCCCCCCCCCCGCCTAAAAAATGAGGAGAAAGAAGAAGGGGGAGAAGGTCCAGATCGAATGAGCCGCAGCCTGGGTTGACATGAAGAACACCCCCCCCCCCCGCGTTTCTTTTCCTTCTCTCCTTCCCTCTGAGGTTTTGAAGATAGCGTTCTGTATTGCTAGAAGTATCTCATTCCGTCTGAACTTTCAACCTCGCAAACTATGGGTGGTGAACGCCGGGGTAAGAGAAGGAGAACTTTATTTCTTTCACACAATTTCTACCCCCCCCCCCTTCAACCCGCAACCGTCGAAAGTTATTTTTTGCAAAGGAGGCTGGAAAAACCAAACGAGCCTCACTAACCGTCTATTAATCCGCCAGGGTTCTGCGCATCAGCATGTTAGAACCGTCTATTCTCTGTAGCGGTAGGGGGGGGGGGGGGGGGGGGGGGGGGTGGAAGAAGACGAAAAAATTGATAATCAGAGTCCCGCAGGCCGCTTCACACAAAAGACGCGCGATCGAAAAGAAAAATGTCATTCTCAATCTTAATTAAATTTGCGTCCCAGTGGCGGGCGGCGGGCCAGCGAGCTCGCCGGCGGGCCGGCCCAGCGCCTTCCTTGACCTTTTTTTCTTTTTTTTTTCTTTGGTCAAGTGACCTTCACTTCCCTATCTGTGGGGCTTGGCCCGACTGGGGGATGGGGGAGGTAGGTGGTGGTGGTGGTGGTGGTGGCGGTGGTGGTGTGGTCGGTGGTGATGGAGGCGGCGTTGGAGGGTCGGGGGAAGAAAGGCTGTGACATTACACACGTTCGGACCACGCTGCATCTTGGGTAATTACACGGACACTTAGGATGCAGAGCAGGCGTGGGCTGCGCTTATCAGACTCATGACCTCTGGGCTCCGGACGCCTCCCTCTGATCGCTCTCATTATGCTCGCCTTTTTTTTTTTACTACTTCTCCCTTTTATTCTTGTTTAGTTTTTTTTCATACAAATGTGTTTTTGTCTGAAGGGGTGTGTGTGTGTGCGTGTGCGAGTGTGTGTCTGCATCAGTTTGTGCCTGTGCACGTGTGTGGGCGTATGTGTGTGTGCACATGTGTGCGCACGTGGGTGTGTGTGGAGAACAAGGCGTAGCCGCAAACATCACAGCTGGCTGGAAGGGAGGACATTTTTGGAAAGTGATTCACCAATGTTTGCAATCCGCTTTAAATTAATTCCAACTGGCCCCGGAGCTACGATGTATTATTTCTTACCCCCATTAAAACAAAAAACAAACACTTATTAGTTTTTCCCTTTTTCTTATTTCTGCTCTAATGCCCGCAGCCTATCTGGTTCTTCTTAAACGACAGGGAGGACTGCTCCCGATAAATGTGTCAAACGTGGGAGAATTGAAAGCTAACCCTTAAATGTGGTTTCCACCACCTCCACCACCACCCACGGAGGGCCGCTGTCCAAACAAGGGGTCCTACCTAATGAACACATCCACTGGGGACGGCGGCGCAGGCGACCGCCGCTGGGCCCCGGAATGTGTTCTGAATTAGAGTTGCTTTCCTTTCAGATATTGATCTTTTCTCTGTTTTTTTCCACCCTTGCAGGGCTTTAGCACCAGAGTCACCGGCACGTATAAATGACGTCGATATATGGATTGGTGTTGTGTAGCTGGTCGTCTCGTCTTGATCCAGGGCTCCTGTTTAAGCCAGAGCACATTTGGTGTTCGGTTTTTTCTTTTCTAAACTGAGAAGGAGCATCTGTTGGGGACACCTGGCGAGGGGAGAGACAGAGAGGGAGCGAGTCTCCCCCCTCACTGTCTTCATCGTCACCTTGCTCCCTGGCTCTAAAAATATGTTCTTACAATAGAGCAGAAACCAGGAGTGACTCTGGTAGAGATGAAGGACACAGAGGAGGGGGCGAGAGGGAGAGAGTTGTATAGATGGAGTGAGAGAATGGCAGCAGAGAGCGAGAGAGAGAGAATTGTATAGATGGAGTGAGGGAATGGCAACAGAGAGAGAGAGAGAGAGAGAGAGAGATTTGTATGGATGGTGTGAGGGAATGGCAGCAGAGAGAGAGAGTTGTATGGATAGAGTGAGGGAAGGGCAGGAGAAAAGAGGGAGAGGGTTATAGATAGGGTAAGAAAATTGCAAAAGGGAGAGCGGGAAGGGAGAGGGAGACAGAGTTACAGATAGGATGAGGGAACGGCAGAAATGGAGAGAGAGGGAGGGCATGAAACTGACATAGGGAGAGAGAATGGCTGACGGTGAGTGAGAGACCAGCAGGGAGCTGTAGAGAGAGGGGAGATGGATAAAGCAATAACATGAGCAGTGTACTGTGTGCAATATACAATGTGCCATAAACCTGCAGCTGCTATTTCTGGGTCACATATCTGCAGGGAGCAACTTGCACTGTTCTAACCTGTCATCTTATTATGTAACACAGTGGCCTACTTTCCCCTATATGGCCTAACTGTCTGTACTTTTCCTCCCCTGTCTATGTTTTCTATAGAAATACATAAACAATGAGGAGGGATAGGGCCGGCTTCATTTTGAGACTGGTGTCCACAGGCGAAAGTGCTAGCATGTGGCGATAAGCTAGCATGAGGTAAAGGAAATAGAGGGGTCGGCTAACAAGGTGTTATGGTAAACCGAGGCTCATGTGCCCGAGGAAGGGATTCCTCCTGTGCTCTTTGGATTATAACTTAACTCCTGGGAGAGCAGAGTGCAGCCTTTTCACAGGAGGGCTAGCTGCTTGGTTACAGGGAATACCAAAACATGGGATTGTTGTCGCATCCATTTTTTAAGTGTGTAACCAAGGCAAGTATCGAGTTAGCATTACAATCCAAAAATACAGCCGGACATATGGATGAATAATAAATATAAACATTTCCCAAGTGAACTCGCAGCAGTGGAGAGGAGGAGAGGAGTCACCATGGTGATCATCGCTCCATCTGTAACTGCAACGACACCAGCCCCCCCCCCCCCCCCCCCCCCTCCCCCCCTCCCCCTACAATGGATTCACTTTTTGGCAGGCTACCCAACTGATAGCCCAGATTAACATTGCAATGGAAGGTGCTTGACTTAATGGAGGCTGGATCAGATGTGTATAGGAGGAGCAAAGAGGAGTCGGGTGGGGGTTGAGGAGGGTTGGCGAGGGGGGTTGGGGGGGGGGGGGGAGGGGGGGTCAGAATGTAAATATTGAATATAAATCATGCGACCGGAGGGAGGGCGGGGGCCCGGCGGGCCATCCATCACGGCTGGAGGAGGAGGAGGAGGCGAGGCTGAAAAGGTCAAAGGGTGTGAGTTATGTTCGCTGAGGTCCTCGCCTCCACCCTGGGGACATTGCTGACCGAGCCCCCCAGCAAGAGAGAGAGAGAGAGGCTGTGGGGCCGTGGGGGGGGGGGGAGAGACGGGGATGAACTGTCCCCTTTTGTTTGTCAGTTTAACCTACAATCCAGGCGCGTGGCTATTGACTACATCTGCCTGGAAAAGACGTGTGGTGTGTGATGGCCACCACCTTCTCCCCATCCTCCTCTCCAGCCTCTCTCCCCCCCCCCCCCCCACCACCACCACATCTATACCCGCCCCCGTCTCCCCCCTCAGCCAATCACGATCCTTCACACTGACTGATAGCGCTCACGACCGCATCCAGTCTTTTAATCCCGTTCCAGCGCGCTGATGACACGTTATCTGTCAATTTGAACAAGGAAAAAAAAAGGGAAGACAAAATTAAGTTGAGCGCAGACCCAATTCCGGTTTCTTCATATCTCCATGGTCAATATTTCTCCTCTGCTGCAGGACTCGTATGACCTCTACATCGTGGGCTGCGTACAGATTATTGGCAACCCTCCAATCAATGGTGAAAATCTAAACATCCAAGAAGTTAATTTTGCTCCGTGTTCGCTGTTTGTTTCCGTTTCCAGAGGAAGCACTCTAATGTGTTGATGATTCATTGTTTCACTGGCAAACAGAAAGCCCCAACAATACATGATCACATAATGATCTGTGCAAATGCCAGTCCAATTTATGTAATATATGTGTAACACTGACATTGAAGTGATTAATTTAGTTAATTTGTGAAGGAAAAAAAATTATACAAATCATTCTACCGGAACAAGTTAGCATGTAACGGTTGATTTAAAAATTAATGAGCCTTGACTTTATCATTTCCAAGTCAGATTGGTATCTGTTCATGAAGCTGCTATCTCGCACGGAGCTTAGCGCGGGGAATGAAGGATCGGCGCGCGGCAAGATAGGCTGCAGAGTGCCGGGAGAAGACCCAGCCTCCAAACTGAATTTCCTGTCTAGGTTTTTTTTTTTCTTTTTTTTTTTGCATGACAGGAATTCAAACGACAAAGCACCCAAAAAAAGAGGCCTTGGTTAAAAAAACAAAAATACAAAATCCTGAAAGAAGGAAAGAAAGAAGACCAAAAAAAAAATGCAGTAGCATTATAAATGCGGTTCACATCGCCGCCTTCCCTCGGTGTGTCTCGGAGGCGATTGCCTTGGAAAAAAAGTGTTGGAAGTTGGATGATACAGTGCTGCGTCTCGGGGATGTACAGTAGCTTTAAGGATTCTCTCCCCCGAAACGCCAGCCCCCCGTATCAAATCCGCACCCCCTCCCGAGCAAAGGAGGCTAACCAGCTGAGGCAATGGGCCAGCTTCTGCTCAATCAGCATTTTAAAACACAAGCCACTGTCAATCCACCCCCCACACACATCCCTTCTCTAGAGTCTGGATGCATGGGATTTTCATTAAGCATACCAGAGCTTGGGGGGGGGGGGGGGGGGAGATGTGAGGTCAACATGTGTAACGTCTTGAGGATGACATCACCCCTCAGCCAAGCTGTAAGGGGAAGGAGAGAGACTAGACGGAGAGAGAGTGGAGAGAGAGAGAGAGACACACACAGCACTAGAGAGAGGTGGAGAGGCTGAGATAAATAGAGATGAGGGAAAAGAATGTTGAGTGTGATTCTGCGTTTACACAGTATTTCATCCATGGCTGATTATCACAGGGGCTTTGGCGGCGCTGAGAGTCTCCCTCTCCTTGCTTGTGTCTTCCTGCCTTAATCATCTGCTTTGTCTTATGGGGAACCACTGGGAAGGAAGCCGCGCGTGGAACACAATTTAAATTTCATTCGCTCAGCGTGAACTCACATTTTAAATTTTTTCCATTAGCTCTAGACATCATATGAATGTCATATGCAAAATTGTTTTCCATTTGTTATACATACACATGCACACACAGAGGTGACAATCTGCACGCCTTGCTGCCAGACTTTACCATAATTCCCCATCCACCCCCATTGAATTCTGAATGTGCAATACGCCGTGGATATGCAGTCACGTTGCCGAAGTCACATCTGTGAGACGGTCGGCGGCATGCTGTGCTCTGCAGTTGTTTAGGGTCTCGGAGTAAGACATCTCTGCTTCGGGCAGCTGGATTTCTACTGAAAACACACGTTTTAATGCGTCAAGGGAAGAGCCTGATCATTTGTGTTTCTCTGTATAACATTCTACTTGTAACCTTTGTGCTTCTATAGCTTTATAACAGATTATTGTGTAAATAGTTGTGTGTTGCTCCATGGGGTGACAGGTTTGCACAAAGTATTACACCGTGAAGCGGCACTCGCAAAAACAGCCTCTTATCAATAATGTGCAGAGAATGGTGGAATCACCTTATAAACGGCGTGTTAACAGCATTAAAGTGTAAGCGTGCCTTTTATAGCCACTACACTTTTTTGGCTTGAGATGAACAAATTGAATCTAAAAACCTCTTTCTCACAATACCTCAGTGTTTCGCTGAAACAGACTGACGGCAGCAGTCCTCACCCCGATCGCTACGACTGTGTTCCCACTGCCGGGGAAACTTTCCGCCGGTGGGAATACAATTCAGATGTGCTCTCATAAAAATCCCCCCTTGTTGCACTGTGACAAAACTGTCCCGATGACACATTAGAGCATTTATTTAGCATAAATCTCAGCCGGGCCTGCAAATGTGCAGCCAAAACTTCAGCATTCCCGGGCCTCAGCAGGGATGATGTATGGTGCAGTGAGGTGTATTTACCATCTAAATTGCTAGCCCACAATGCCAAGATGATGACAGAGATTAAACGGCTAAACTGCGAGACCCCCCCCTCCCCCCCCGCCCGCCGCCCTACCTTCAAGACGACGCTGCGGCTCAAACCAGAGCGTTTTCCGACTTAAAGGCAACATTTGTATTCCCGCCCAGATCCACCGCCTCTACTTTATGCTATTACCGCCTGGAGACCGACCCGAGGTGCAAGGGGCCCCCTTTACCCCGCCCCTGGCCCCCACCCACACAGACGGCCCCCCCCCACACACGGCCCCCCACACACGGCCCGCGTGGGCTCTGATACAGCCGTCATCCATTCCTCCTTATCTTTTCATCGTTAGGACGGTGCTTATAAATGCGCTGTACGTTCGGTGATGCCGCATCATACATCAGACAAAGTGACCCGGGCCAACCGCGTCCACCACCCGCCAAGGTTACCTCATCTTCTCTCTCTCTCTCTCTCTCTTCCTCTCTCTCGCTCTCTCTCTCTTCCTCTCTCTCGCTCTCGCCCTCTCCCTCTCTCTCTCTTCCTCTCTCTCTCTCCCTCTCTCTCTCTCTCCTTCTCTCTCTCGCTCTCTCTCTCTCTTTCTCTCTCTCTCACTCTCTCTCTCTCTCTCCCTCTCCCTCTCTCTCTCTCTCTCTCTCTCTCTCTCTCTCTCTCTCTCTCTCTCTCCCTCTCTCCCTCTCCCTCTCCCTCTCTCTCTCTCTCTCTCTCTCTCTCTCTCTCTCTCTCTCTCTCTCTCTCTCTCTTCCTCTCTCTCTCTCTCTCTCTCTCTCTCTCTCTCTCTCTCTCTCTCTCTCTCTCTCTCTCTCTCTCTCTCTCTCTCTCTCGCGTTCCCTCTGTTCCTCCTCTGTTCTCCGGTGGCCAACTGTTAGCAGCAAGAGGGACACTGCTCTTTAATCCTTTTGTCGGACGGCTACATTCTAATAAGGAAATTCCCAGCGTTTTCTTTTCCTGTTCAATGCATAACGATGCCGGTTTGAATGAATGTGAAAGAGACGACAAAAGGGCTGATTATAGTGTCACCAGGGGCTGTCTGTGTCTGTGTGTGTGTGTGTGTGTGTGTGTGTGTGTGTGTGTGTGTGTGTGTGTGTGTGTGTGTGTGTGTGTGTGTGTGTGTGTGTGTGTGGTGGTTGTTTTGATCTGAAGGGCCGCCCTTGAAAAGCTGCACTTCAATGGGAACAGCAGGTAGTTCTTCTCACAGTGGTGGCTTTTTTACCTCGGCATGGGTTGACTCCTTTCCAAATCCACATCAAACACGGACGGGATGATATCACTGTGTCTGTGTGTGTGTTCACACAGTGTCTTTGTAGGCTTTTGTGTCCGTCTCTCGTCGAGTCCGTGTGTTTGTTTGTATTGTGAGTGTGTGACTGCGTGTGATTGAGGTGTTTTGCATGGATTGTATTGGGTCTCGATGATGGGGGATTAAAGAACTGAGGACTGGTCAGTTCTGTCGATTCAACGGGTTCGCCTTGGAAAACAATCCCACAAAGGTTAGCATGCACTCACAACCACATACGCACGCACACACACATGCACAGTCACATACACAGACACACAGTCACACACACACAGTCAGACACACAAACACACACACAGTCACACAAACACACACACTCGAGCCAGACGCACACACTTTGTCATTTCTCCACAAGATTGTGCGATATTTCAACACGAGCGCTCTGAGCTTGGCAGCGCATGTCCGGCTGTCTCCCGGCCATCACTCTTCCGAGGGGAGAAAATCACCAGCGGGCCCACAAGCTGAACACTGTGATTGGAGCCAGATTGGAACACGCCGCGCTCCCAAATCAGAGTAGTCGCTACACACACCGCTACACAGCCCAGTACAAGCAAACCCCATTATGGCGCTGGACTTAACTGGCCCCCTCGGACCCCCCCCCCCCTTCACCTCCCCCTGCGTGGTCGCTGGTCCAAAGCAGAGGCGGGGGGTGGTGTGGGGGGGGGGGTCACCGGGGAGGTGGGTGTGTTGCCAGGGGAAGGGGGGGGGGGGCAGCGGCTGATGGATGGATGGATTGACAGGACAAACTCTGGTGGTGCCTAAACGCCGGTCCACAGCTGCAGAGAGCAGGAGGGTCTGGGTGTGATGTATGGCTGCTCTGAGACATGTGCTCTCTCGCTCTCTGTCTCTCTGGCTCTCTCACTCTGTCTCTCTCTCTCTTTTTTCTCTCTTTCTGTTTTTTAATCTGCCAGCCGCTCTGTCCGTAATGTGAATGAATAGCCCTTATGCACCCACAACCGTGTGTGTGTGTGTGTGTGCGTGCGTGTGTGTGTGCGCATTTGTGTGTGTGTGTGACGTGGCCGTGGGATGGAGGGTGGGGATGGGGCCTGGTGTGTTGGTGGTGGGGGGGTTGGGTGGGCTTTGGGTATTGCCCTCCTGGGAAAGGGTAATGACTGTGCTACTAATAGAGAATCATTATAAACAACTTTAGCAGATCAAAGAAGGGAGGTATTCATCAAGGTCCGAGCAACCAATGGACGAGCGATAGATCAACACCCCTTTCAACAGCTCCCACTATTCTCTTTCGCTCGCTCTCCCCCTCCCTCTCCCCATCTATCTCTCTCTTTCTCTTGCTCTCTCCACACCGCCTTCTTTATCTCTCTCCATCACCAGCGGCAACTTAACTGGGTACCTACAAGAACCTTATAAATGCCCTCAGTTGGGTTTAAAGGGGTAGTGCTTGTTAACTTTTATAGCCATGCATAGCAATCCGTGCTATAAATAGGTACAAACAGCGTGTGGGCCCTACATGGTGAAACGGCGTTCGTTTGCTTTTCCAACATTGAACTGTTTACAGATGCAGTGCCAGCAAAGGTCACGGCTCGCATGTAATTGGCTCGAAAAATGCAATTGTACATGCTGCCCTTAATGAACATGGTGCAGTCTAGAGAGAATATACCACTCGATAAACATACTGCGCATTGAAAACACATAGAAGATACAACAAGTTATTTTAATTGTTGACCCCCTCAGCGGGTTTGATATTGATACCTTGTATTGATATCTCTGTTTCTCACATCAACAATGGAAACAGGCTATGAGGCAGATTTTCCATGATTCAAAGGGTAGATTCACTCAGACTCGAGAAGTACAGAGATCTGTAGCGATGTGTGTCAGGTGATTGAGAAGTCACTTCTTTCCCTCGGCCATTAGGCTAGTATATCTTTGAATTGAAACATGGGCAAACATGTGAAGTTGTGAAATTGTGCCTCTGGACCTTGTGAGAGGGAGTGTGTGTGTGTGTGTGTGTGTGTGTGTGTGTGTGTGTGTGTGTGTGTGTGTGTGTGTGTGTGTGTGTGTGTGTGTGTGTGTGGATGCGCATGTGTGTGTGTGTGTGTGTGTGTGTGTGAATGATATTAGTAGTTATAATAGTAGTTCACTGTTTTCCCATTCCAAGCCAATATCGTACTGTGTGGTAGTTATGTTTAATCTTTGATTGCCATATGGAAGTTCTCCAAAAAAGAAAAAAAGCAATCCTCTGACACATGAGTGATTCTGTGTTATTATTTGTCTGCCCTGTCCTGTGCGAGCGTAGACGCCTAACTGGCCCCCAGAAACCGCTAATCACTTAATTAGGCAGATAAGAAAATGGTCATGAACAGAATCGCCAATGATTAATGCAAAGTCTTTGAAGACAAATTCACGTTTTCTCGTCCGTGTAATTTGGGCTTTACTGCAGATTTTGCGGCCGGCCACGTGAACACAGGCGCACAAAAAAATAATCGACACTAAAAAATGGAATAAGCGTCCGGGACCACGCAAGTACATTTATGTTTTTCGACACTTGGGAAAAAGTGCGATCTCTGCCATTGACTTTGGTGTAGGGTGCATGAGCTCCCTTTGATGCTGTTGTCTGTGCACATTAGCATTCAACGGAAAATACAGGGCATACACGAAGAGCGACCATAGATTCATCATCATGTTTTCTCTCCCTCCGCCCTTTGCTTTCCTTCATGAATTATGGAGCATCTCTCTCAGTACAGTTAGTGGAAATACTAGTAAATTAAATGCTAGAGCGTTGGTGTTGCCACACAGGAAAGGAGGGGGGGGGGGGGGGGGGGGGTAGGAGGGATCATTAAGGATGCCGTGGACGACGTTCTCCGACCTCTTGGATCAGAGGTGTTGGTCCACATCCACAGATTGAAGCCAAAAAAAAAATGCATTATACTTGTACACATTAGACCATTACCATACCTTGTCATCCCATGTTAAACTAACATAGCTCACCGCAGTCTTGGCCCACAGCAGGCCTCACAATACATATTCATAACCGATTACTCACGTAGTGTACACACAGTAGTGATACCATCGTGATATAGCAGTATGTATACAAGTGGTGGGTCATTTGTCTCAATGTACAACGTCCTGGTATTCCGTCCTCCGGTTCCCCGGATAGGAAAGGGCTTTCTAGGAACAGCCATCTCCACCTCTCTCAGAGCCAGGGTTTGAAATGATTTGGACAAGGTGGAAATGTGCTCAATTCAATCACCCCAACGAATCCGTCTCCTAAACCAGGTCTAAATGAAACGGCCTGGCTCTCTCGTCGCCCCTGCAGATTTATGCAATATGCTGGTAAATGGCAGCCTAGGATAACATTATAAATGCTCGTAAGACAGCGACTAGCAGCTGTTAACGCCTCATCCGTTAGACCGGAAAAGGGGGAGAGACGGCTGTGATTTGGTCAGATTTATACTTTTTCTTTATGTCAGACATTAGTGCGTGTCACGGCCAAGCAGGCAATCCATGCATGGGCATTAATCGTCTTCTGGGCAATTGGTGCTTCGCTGGAGCGTCGCAAAGGCGCTGATTTCAGTGGATCTTTCAATCTGTGAGGGGAATGTTTGAAATCGGTGCAGAACAAGGTGCTTCCAGGACTAACCTGAAACGTGGGAGAGGAAGATATTGCTGTGAAATTGAATAACTTTTGGAGCCATTTGATAGTTCATTGCTTTGAAACATGACGCCGGCAGAGTTGAAACAATTCATAGTGCCGCCGCCGCGTCGTGCAGCGGGGGTGATTCGGGGGTGAGGGAGTAATGGTGGGGGGGGGGGGGGGGGGGGAGTAAGGGAGAGAGTAAGGGGTGCGATTTAGAAGAAGAAAAAAAACAAGGACTCGATGGCGATAATGAAAATGGAACGAGACATTTAGGTTTACTTTACATGGCCAAGGACAATTAGCGGCTTTATCGAGCATAGCCTGAACAAATACAGTCTGGTCACCTCCCCTGGCTCCTGTTTCCAGATGACTGGGCCCAAATTCCTTCTCCGTTTGGCGGCGAACGCCAAAGGTTGTTCCCTTCGGAAAGCGATTGCAACGGCAAAAACACTTCCGAGGGACTTGTTTCGACAATTCATGTGGCTTTTATAGGGAGAGCTTTATCCTAAAACGCTAATGTGTAATGTAAACGAAGGGGAGGTGGGGTCGGGGGGGGGGGAAGCTGTTTACGCTATTGTTTGTGGTAAAACAACATTAGGAGACCAACAACAAAACAACACAGGGGCCGTGCGGCTCTGACTTGTTGTCATGGCAACAATGTGACGTGAATAATGTGAATACGTTTAGTGATTTCCTCATATCGGGAAAAAAATACGCAATCAGACACCCCCACACACAGACACTGCACAGTCTTTTGACTACAAAGTAACTATCCAACTTAATCACTCACTCACTCACCAACTCACTAACTTCGTGAAATCATATCTGCTTTGATGCTGGCGTGGGTCCTTAAGAACAGTGGAGCAAAAACAACAGTCTAAATTGATAACTGCGGAGCGATGGGAGGCGAATCTGTGTTTTCTTTCAAGCAGGGTTTTTTATGGGCCGCGGATATGGATAAAGCGCGGCGGGGAGGATATTTAGCCATTGATTAAAGGCCATCAAATGATGGCAAAATGGGCCTGATAACATTTCAAAAAATGCTCTTTGAAAGCCCCGTCTGAGTGCAGATACTGGCCTTTCATCTTGGCATCTGTGGGCGCCCATTACAGAGCTTCTGTGGGAAATAATGACGGTTTGCTTGTAGCGTGATGAGCAGTTTTTTTGGTGGACCTCGTTCCTCATGACCTATATCCTTTGTCTTAGCCCGTCAGTGGCAGGAATAGACGGCTCGTTCATATCCTATATCCGGCAGGAGAGGGTCTGAAATGTTGTCTGGTGCTTCCAAGCACACACACACAACACACGGGCACGCGTGTGCAGGCATCCACTCCAGAGCGAAATACGTGTCCCTTAGGAATCCGCTCCGATTTGCATAAATATTTATGGCATCATGGATGGGAGTAATACGCATGTGAAGTAATTACATTACAGATAGAGGAGGGAAAAATGGATGAATGATAGGCCTACTCTTAGCGTGTCCTACGTTCTCATATACAAATTAGAGGAGATATAAAAAGACCAAGTGAATTGATGGCTTTTAAATCAGTGCTGGTAAGTCTATGTGAATGTAGGATTTGTGTTGTACCAGAGAAGTAATCCATTCTTCAGTATGTCCATTGCTTCGTGCTTTCTCTGTGAATTCGCTGGGGGGGTCAAAAGCCATCAATGCGTGGTGATGCATTGTTTTTCCGGCTGGGCGCTTTAGAGATTGTTAGAATCCTTTACAGTTGTTATTCAATTTCCCAAAACAGGATTATGGCGATTCTTCACATTCCTCATTGAGTGAGTCCCTCTAAATCGGTGTAATCGAGGTGTTATAAAACAATAGCACAGTACTGATGTATCGCATGCATATGGAATCCAAATAATAAGATTAAAGTGTGACTCATGGTGCGGTCTGACACCCGTGGTGCGCACTGAAATGCTGCGGCAGAGTGGCCAGGAAGTTGGCGGCTATAAATACCGCCATCTTGGGAGAGTTTGAGATGCTTCCTTTTCCCCGTTTAACAGCCAGGGCCACACCGCTCCATCAGTCACCCCAGCAGTCCGCCGCCAGAAACCAGACGTGGCGCACAGAGAGAGACGGGAGCAGGCAAAATCCATGCCTCACCTAAACTCCCCCCGAACGCTGAACCGTTTCTTTATAATGACACCCAGTGTTCAATTTCACAGCGGTGGCCTGAATGTGTAATTACCACCTATAGATTTTCAAGCGTTCCCTGATTGCTGGAGGAACATACAGTACACACACACACGCAACCACACACACACACACCCCCCCCCCCCCCCCCCCCCCCCCCCCCCCCCCCCCCCCCCCCCCCCCCCCGAAGCGCCCGGGGTCCAGTCCCGGCTTCCTCCCCCCCCCCCCCCCCCCCCATCCCACCACCACCATGGATGAGCCACAGTCGGCTGTGATGGGAAGTGTTTTCCAGTTAGCTCTCTCGTGGCGATCAATAGTCTACCTCCTCCCGTAATGTTCAGCGAAACCCAAACTTCTAATGAGGGACTTTTTGTAGCCATGTTCTCCCGGCCCTGTAATGCATGCGGTCAATACGAGAGAGAGAGAGAGAGAGAGAGAGAGAGAGAGAGAGAGAGAGAGAGAGAGAGAGAGAGAGAGAGAGAGAGAGAGAGAGACAGAGAGACAGAGAGACAGAGGGAGAGAGAGGATGTAAGCTAAGGGAGAGAGAGAGAGAGAAAAGAGATAGAGAGAGATAGAGTGTGTGTGTGTGGATGTTTATGTGTTGTGGGTGCGTCTGATGAGAACAGGAGAGTTTGAGAGAGCAAAGGGAGAGAGAGGCAAAACACTGGGCTGGATAATAAGGAGCTAACTCTTTGGCAGTCTGGACCTGACCCAGATACAGTTTACCTCAAACTGTCTCAGTAGCATATCTCTGATTCTTGTCCTGCTTTGACAAAGGGCTTTTGTTTCCTTAATCCACGCTGAGGGATGGAGCGCATTATGCCGACCCACTGTTTTTCAAATCCAAACTCAATTTCTGAAAAGGTTAATGGCTGCGCTCGCAAAACTTCCCCGGCAGAAAAAAAAAAGGATGTTTAGAACGAGGGCCTTTCGCAATTGCAAATAGGGTAACATTTACGCTTCAGGTTGGGATGCCTTCTGATGACCTTTGTCAGGAAAAGAGCTGATTAAACAGAAGGCAGAGTCAATGCGATGGGCAGACAGTGCAGTTTTCAATGAGTTGAAGGCCAACGCCATAACTCTTTCCCACTGCAAAACTTTTTTCCCACCCCTCAAGTCACAAGCCTTCCCGAGTCAACGCTAACGATCAAAATTGACGGCGGTCAGTCGAAGAGCGACGTAACGGAGGAACGCACAGCACTCCGTCGTTAAGCAAATGACGGCACGTCCCGGCCTCGTTAAAACCATGCTGTGTGATTGGAAAAGTATTACTGTTATTGCACTCTACCCGGGCCAGCGGAAAGGGAAACGTTGCAGAGTGGCGCGAGTGTGTTTCCGGTCCACTCGGTGGCTGTATTATAAGAAGGGCCCGCTCCATAGGGCGCAGCAGAAATCCTCCCACCGCTGTGCGGTTGCTGATGGACCGGCTCTGGCTTATTGTTGGCCCTCATGACACATTAAATCCTTTAACACAATCCTCTCAAGCTAATGCTATCTAATACCTTTTTTTGTCGCCATCCCCCCCCCCCCCCCCCCCCCTCCAAAGAACATGTCCTTATAAAGAAAATGACCCACATGCTGCGTTGTCGTAGCGATGGAGATTATCTCTGTGCACCTTAGCAGAGAGAGAGAGTGTCCTTCCCCCCCCCCCCCCTCTCTCCACCCCAAAGGTATGAACAGCTCTTTCACGGTGTAGGTGCTCCACAGTTGTAAATGTTAGGCTCAGTTTGATGCCGGCCAGGTTGATGCCGGAGCTGTTTTTTTTTTTTTTTTTTTGCAGGTTGTGAAGGCGAATTAAAAAGAGATTTAAATTAGCTTTGCTGATCAAACTGCTGGCAAGCCCCCTTTGTTCTCCAGCCCATCATTAATTCAGAGGCTGCACTTGGTGGACCGACGCTCTCTCTCTCTCTCTCTCTCTCTCTCTCTCTCTCTCTCTCTCTCTCTCTCTGTCTCTCTCTCTCTCTCTCTCTCTCTCTCTCTCTAGCTCTGTCTCTCGCTCTCTTTCTCTCCCTCTCTCTCTCGACCGTGTTACAGGGGGATGCGCTCGGTGATGGGGTTCATTTGTGTTGAGAAATGCCATCTGGCTCACACTGCGAAAAGCACCCTGACAAAGAGAAGGTTTTTCGCCTCAAGGGACAAATCATTTGTGTGCGTTAGTATGTGTGTGTGTGTGTGTATGTGTGTGTGTGTGTAGTTTTAGCAACAATAATGTGTGTATGAGGTGCGACAACGTAAAAAATGACAAATCCGGGCCATGAACTAATTATTACCTCCCCCCTGTCACATCTTTGTTGTGTGATGGATTGTTTGATTGACCAGAATAGCGGGAGAAGGAAAATCAAGAAGAGTGCTTTCACCAAGAACGCAAGTCGCAGCGCTCGATTATTGTCAAAAGTTAAAAAGGCATCCATTTCTTCTTTTGAACCAAGTGTCTCTCTGTGCAGCGGCTGATTCTCCAAACCCCCCGCTCATAAAACCCCGTTGTTTGGCCGCTGCGGTTAAACCCCTTGCCGCCGTCCCATTGGCTGATCAGAATTACCCAAGCAGACACAAAATACATTTAACGGCCGAGGGTCGGCCAATCCGATATTGAGTGATATATCAACACCCCGCGCTGGCAGACAATCGCGCGACACATAGCTAAATGTGCACGGACCCTTGGAAAAACCGCAATTGCTGGCAGTCAAGTCGCAGCTGCAATCCAGCGCCCTTTACGAATATTCTTCCTCTGTGGCGTGTCCAACGTAGATCACTCTTCTGTCAGGCCGTCCCAACGCGGCAGGCTATGTATGGCGGCTCCTCTTCCTCTCGCCGTCTCTGTTATTACTCTTCGCCTGGACGCCTGCCAGCGGTGCGTGTAAACCACAGTCGTCCTTGCTGATGTACTTTGCTATTTGGTGTACAAACAAAGGTGACAAATACCCCTCAACTATCCCCCCCCCCCCCCCCCTCCCCCCCAAAAAAAGGAACAGATAAAAGACGGCCATTATCTACTGCTTCTCATGCCACACGGCATTCGTCTCTTTACGAGCACATTATGTGTAGTCACATGAAACATGTTTGAGTGAAGGCAGTGATGAATTGCATTTGATGGCAAATGGATGTGCCGAAATGTCACAAGGACAAACACTACGCTGCCAGCTCCGATTGAAAATTGTGAATCATTAATGGTTAGGGGTCCCTCAACAGACGCGATCCATAACACGTCCCCTGGGAATCACTGATGATAAAAACAAGATTATTAGAACCCTGAATATCAATATACACTACATTACAGCGCAAGGTTATGGTTTAGTAAGCCATTTGTTATTCCTCCATTCAGAGCCCCATAATGTCCAATTCGCATCGCGCATATTGGTCGCATATAAACCCGTGGCGCACGGCCGACGTTGAGATCCTGCCGTTCAAATGAAACATGACATATGGCCCATCAAAGACGATAAAACCTTGTTTACACGGAATCCGAGAGGAATTGTAAATCGCGCTTTAGTGGACTTTCAACAAAGGTAAATTGGGGGTTTTAATAGCATGGCCCTGGATCGCTGCATGCTACATTTGGAATTGGAGAGGCCCGGTGAAGCGTGTGCGTTCGCACACAGCCACTTGCCTTCGATCCGCGCTCGCTCTTCATCTACCCGGCCGTCTCCTGAGTGATGGCGTCTCTTCTGCCCCGCCGCACAGGTGAACCGAAAGTTGAGGCCGAGTTCAATCGATGGCTGGAATTAGCAGACCAAAGGCCGGGGGAGGGCGGCCATTACACCGTCTGACCCAGTTTTGGGTAAGTTTAGTGTTTTCTTTCTGTTAAACCGCAAAGAAGGCCAAGCGAAGTGTGTATCCCCCCCTCCCCACCCCCATACAAACCGCTCTACCTGAAGGCTGTTGTTCTCTTTGACTCATCTGGAGAACGTAGGAGAGGAGCATCAGATCCAGGGGATCAAAGGCTAACACCGTCATCATTCTAATGATTGAACTGCCTCCCGGTGCCTTTAATAATATCAATATAAATTGAACGTTGTGTAAATGATGAGGGTTAAAGAAGTGCTGCCCATGTGAGCCTTTTGTGTTTTATTTTTGTAATTATTGTTTTGTAAAACCTCCAGTTTCTGCTGAGGATAAGAAGGGCTGAGGGCTGACGCGTAGGAGATTCCAGTTGGGGCAAAAAACAGCTACGTAATCGCAGAGGCACTCGCTCACTAGCACTGAAATAGATGCACACGTACACACACACACAATCACACACTCTGCAAAGACGTGCATACCGGCGTACAATACCCACACTTTAAGAACAATAACAGTAATCATTACCAGTGCGACGCCTTGAAGTGAGACAATTTGACCAGGTAAAGTTTGGCAAACTGCGCTAAGTAAGTTGCAACAGAAGTAATCACTCCACAGCCTCATCTCGCAACACACACATACACTCACACGCACACGCGCGCACGCACACACGCACGCACGCACGCACGAACGCATTCACGCACGCACACACACACACACACACACACACACACACACACACACACACACACACACACACACAAACCAACACAAACATAGAGATAATCACACACATACACAAACACACATGCCCACATACACATGACACACTACACACGGACCAGTCCACTGATCGTATTTTCAATTTAAATGCCATTTACAGTGGAGCGTTCGCAGAAAACATGGCCTGGGCAATATTGGCTCACATTTCACGGTGACAAAAAATCAACACGGTTGCTAATGGCGATCTACTGTCACGGACATCTGCATGCTCCCGGATGTTGGTACTAGGGACAGCTGGTCTGGGGGGTTGGATGGGAGCACGGGGGTTGTAGGGGCGGATGGGGGGGGGGATGTAGGGAGGGTGAGGGTGTGTTCAGCGGCTCATTAGGCGCAGTAGCCTCAGCAGAATAAACCTGCAGGCCGTACCGGGCGGCGTGGTCCCTGTGGGTCATTGATTTTATTTGTCATGCATTGACACACATGGAAGCTCCCACTCAACACACACACACACACACACGCACACACACACGCACACGCACACGCACACACACGTACACGACCACATGTGTCCGGGCATGTGCAGTGAGTCACAGCGACTTCATGATCGCCATGTGATGAGGAGGAGAAGAAGAAGTAGAAAATGTCCTTTACCTTTGTTTAACCATACCGCCCATTTCTCATTAGCAAGGCCATTATAATATCATATGATGGTAATGTATGTGTGTGTGTGTGTGTGTGTGTGTGTGTGTGTGTGTGTGTGTGTGTGTGTGTGTGTGTGTGTGTGTGTGTGTGTGTGTGTGTGTTTTTGTGTGTGCGTGTGTGTGTGTGTGTCTGTGTGTGTGTGTGTCTGTGTGTGTGTGTGTGTGTGTGGTTCCCATTTAAGATCCGGAGACATGCAGTAGAAGAAAGGAAAAACGAGGGGAAGAGGAAGGCATATTGCCGGCATACAATAAATTAGATTTCCAAGGAGACATACAATTTTAATTTGACCCCATAATGGTTGAGTTAGGTGGGCTACCGTGAGGAGCCTACCTCTGGGGCATGCTCCGCGAATCAACTTCCTTGTAAATCATCAAGTGAGCCGCTTACTCATTGGTATGCTAATGCTCCAGGATAATATTTGTTTCCCTGATTTGCAATATCCCAAAGTCCACCCCCTCTATTAAGCTCAATGAATAATGCACAGCGCTGCTGCCGTTTGGAACCACGATCCTCACTGGATGGGATGAGAACTCTGGCCAACCTTGGCTGAGGAAACGTGGGAAGGAGATTTTTTCCAGACAGGGATGCCAGGATGGCCTCCGCGTGAACTGTCCCCCGGGAACATAAAAACAGTACAACCGTGTTTGAATATTGAACCCTTTTCTTTTGTTAAATATTATCAGTGTTAAACTTATAGTGTAAAGAACTTCTGAGCTGGAATTGGTGCGTGCATAGCCTTCAACTCCATTGTTTGGTTTTTGCGTTTAGCCATGTGGCTTCAATGTATTCAGTGCGTTCAATTAATTCAATGTATGAGTCACTTGAGAAAATGTCTACTACTTTTTCTGCATCCTATTACGACAACCCTATAAAGAAAGATTCAAACATTATAAGGCAAAGCCATTTGTTTTCAGTGTGTGTGGTAATCCCTTGAGTTGTGAATGATCTGATAATTGCCAACTAAAATGTCATTCGGTTTAGCGGTTTAGGGTATAATTCTTTCTATCTGTAATCTGTCCATCCTATTATTGAACTGATTCAAACACAGCATTACCCTCAATTTATAACATAAATATACAGGGAACTGTAGACTGTTCAGCTGGAACTTCACAACACTGTGCTCCAAACATGATGGTCACATGTTGGCCCTGTGATGGCGATTGATCCTGAAGCTTAGCCTGTTGTGGTGGATCGGTTTCCCATCGTATAGTGGCGACATTGTGAAGAAAGCAAAGGGGGGAGGCTCCCCCTCCTCACAGAGTCAGGTCTGCCAGTGGAGCTGTCAGGGGAATAGTTGTCAGCAGAACACTCTTGTTGTGGTAACACCCGAGATAATCACGCTGCTCAGACGTTACACGTTGTAGGTTTACGCTTTCGCTGGGCTACATGTTTGTCCTCCGCGAAATACCTTGCGTTTTGTTTGCTCGTGTGGAGGCAAAATTTCACACAATTTGAGTGGAAAATAAGCACATTCAGGGATGGAAACCTCATGGATTATTCAGCATTGAATGAGAATGATTCATGCTGGCATGGTATTGATTAAGACTTTTAGTTTTGCATATATCATAGATCTTTCCACCCAAGGTGGTACCTACATTTCTCATTCAAGGGGTCAAATCACCAACTAAACATGTAATGGAAGCCTTGCACTAGGCAGGACCTGGGACTAGTATTCTGTAGCAAAGACGGAGTCAAGAACAAGATTTAGATCACCCTTCATCTCATTTCGCCTCCTAGTGCATTTTAACAGGCCTGACACGATTCTTATTCGATATGTTTCGTGTATTTCTTGTGTGACTCAAACAAGAAACCAACAAAGTTCCCCCTCAGACTGCGATGAGACGAACCATGAATTAGATCACTGAATTAGATCAGTCCTCCCATGCAGGATGTGGTGTACATCATTGCCAAGCCATCTTGATCCAGCATAGTACGAAGGATTGGAGAGAGAGAGAGAGAGAGAGAGAGAGAGAGAGAGAGAGACTGCCCTCTCCTTCCCTTTAATCACCAGGTTCTCAGCCGGCTCTGGAATATTCCAGATCCACTATCAGTGTTTTGTGAAGACTGTTTTCATCAGCCCTCCGACATATTTACATCACCTGCAGTCCTCCCATGCAGTGAGGGAGGGCTCCAGTTGGATTGTAGGCACCACCTTACCCTCCACCCCTCACCCCCCATACTCCTGACAGGGGCCACATTCTTCCCCCCCATCCACCCCCCTCACCCCTGATTCTTGAGGATACCAATTTGCCCCGCAGCCAAATTCCTGCCTGCACTCTGGTTTCTGGGAATGGCACACTTTTCTTCAGAGTAACCACTTGTGTGTACACTTCTCTCTCCGGTACTCTCTCTCTCTCATTGGCTCTCACCCAGTATCTCTCTATCCCGATCTCTCTCTCTGTCTCGCTCTCTCTCTCTTTCACTCACTCTCTCCCATTATCCCTCTATATTGTTCTCTCTCTCTCTACCTCGGCCTGTCTCTCTCTCTCTCTCTTCCTCCCTCCCTCTCTCTCGCTGTCTCTCTCTCTAAGTAACCCACCTCCCTCTCCTCCTCTTAACATCATAGCCTCTCGCAGACACCTTTCCCGAAATGCTACAAATGACGGAGGCAAAAGAGGCAGAAAACTAACATTCACACCCCCGCCCCCCTCCCCAATATCCCCCGGCCCCCGGCCCCCGCCCCCGCCCCCGCCCCCCTCCCCCCTATCCCCCCGCCCCCGCCTCCAAGTGACAGGTAACAGCGAGCCGCTATGAAGACGTTAATGGAGGAAACACAATGGGGGATTTCTTTTTCATGCCGTGCGTCTCGTGTCTGCCAGAGTGACGTTGGAGAAAGGCGATGGACGCCCGCGTCGTCTTACATCAGCCGATGCCGCTGCCGCCGCCGCCGCCGCAGCTGAATATTCATACGCCCGCCCCCGTATCACTTTGGATCAGAATCCAACCACGGCCATTTTAGTTTTGCTCATCGCTGCAGGTGATTGTTTAAAGGGGGGTGACTTGATGGCTCAATGTGTGTGTGTGTAGGGTTAGGGGGGGGGTTATGGGTGGGGTTGCGGGGGGTTGGGGGAATGGGTCCACATAAGGGGGTAATGAAATGTTAATACAAATTTAAATTGTTCTTCTGCTTCTTCCTCACACACACTATAATATAGTGCTCCGTACCACAGTATAAACGGTCTAATGTGCTACACGGCAAACATAAGCTCTGCTGGTCCAATAGAACCAGATGGGGGGGGCGCGTCCGTGAGCTTGTTTGTGTTCAAATAA
Organism: Gadus morhua; assembly: GCF_902167405.1. NCBI lineage: Eukaryota > Metazoa > Chordata > Actinopteri > Gadiformes > Gadidae > Gadus > Gadus morhua. Next base: position 12,093,668 of record NC_044070.1, on the reverse strand, counting down.
ATAAAAGGGGAAAAGGATAAATGTGGAGGGAGAATTTGATGAGAATCTTTTCCACCGTTTTCAATTATTCTGTGCAGAGAGAGAGGTTATTGAATTTGAATAAAAAAATCTTTACACCCTCTACTCTCCCCTTTCCCCCCTCCACTCTGGACTACACTTCACAGCTGGAGAAAGAAGCTGTTCCCTTTCTTTTATGTTTCTCTGATGGAGAGAGAGTGGTAGGGGCGAGGTGGGGAGAGGGAGAGACAGAATGAGGGGGGAGCCATGGGAGAGAGAGAGAGAGAGAGAGAGAGAGAGAGAGAGAGAGAGAGAGAGAGAGGGAGAGAGAGAGAGAGAGAGAGAGAGAGAGAGAGAGAGAGAGAGAGAGAGAGAGAGAGGGAGAGAGAGGGAGGGAGAGAGAGAGAGAGAGAGGGGGAGAGAGAGAGAGAGAGAAGAGAGAGAGAGAGAGAGAGAGAGAGAGAGAGAGGGGGAGAGAGAGAGAGAGAGAGAGAGAGAGAGAGAGAGAGAGAGAGAGAGAGAGAGAGAGGTGGGGACGGAAATATGGAGATAGAAGCTATGGGGGAGAAATATAGGATAGAGAGAGCGACAGGGAAAAAGATGGAGATGACAGAGAGATTCAGATAGCGAGATACAGTGTGTGTGTGTATGTGACATTCCACCCATCTGTATCCAGCAGGCCAGGGAAAGAGATGTCAAAGGTCCTGCCTGGGGCCTCTCTGCTTTGGTTCAGCCTTATCTCTCACAAATTAACCCTTCTGGCATCGACCTGGCAACCGTCAGCCCAGTGCCACGGCAACACTGAGCAGGAGCCCTGACACCACAGATACACTGTGGGGGGGGCAGATGTACACCACACACACACGCACGCACACACACACACACACACACACACACACACACACACACACACACACACACACACACACACACACACACACACACACACACACACACACACAAACACACACACCAGTTCTGTGTGTGCTAGGTAAAAAAAATTATATGAGGATCTTAATATCTCTCTATATATATATTAATGTATATATGTATATATATATGTATGTATATATATATATATATATATATATATATATAGAGAGAGAGAGAGAGAGAGAGAGAGAGAGAGAGAGAGAGAGAGAGAGAGAGAGAGAGAGAGAGAGAGAGAGAGAGATATGCCCACTTGATAATAGTAGAAGTAGCACACTTTCGGTTAGAATATATATTATGTTGAATGGGATTGAGTCGCCCTGAATAGTTTTTTTATTGCACCCTATCCCATCAGGTGTAGCATGCATTGCTTTAAGTCATTATTATTCTGTCATTCAGACCGATAGTGAACATACCAGATAAGTAGAGCGAGCAAACCCGGCTGGGTTACGAGTACCAAAGTGCAGAACACATGGATTTCAACACGTCCGCCCATGTTACACATTATAGGAAGGACACAATGAAATCATTTCCTGTTATCGTGTGTTTCGGCCCAGTGCTTTGTTTGGTTTCCTGGCAACGCCGGCCATGACATCAGAGCAGGACAGCCTTTTTTTCCATTTTCCTCTTTCGCCGTTCTGTTAAATACGTTATAATCACATAAATGAACACATTTATTCATGAGGAGACTGCGCTGTCAGGTCCGATAGTCAAACGATCGGTAAAAGTGAAACATTAGCGGTAAACACACAGCGGCAAACAAATCAATCCATCGGGCCGCTCGTTTATCACGGCTATCTGAATTCATTTGGTCGCCGTGATCATACGTTTCCCCGCAACAAAAGACCCCCCGCCCGCCCGCCGCAGCGTCCTCTGACTACGGCCTAATGATGACACTCGCCTCTAATAGGTGCAGGAAACGATGCACTTGATGAATGCGTACGCCCGCGCGGACGTGATCCAATCCTTGCTAGGCAGGAGCACTCCCGACATCCCCTGTACGGTGTTATACTGTCAATCCATACTTCATTATATCAATATTTTCTATCTTTTCACATTGCAAACATTGCCCCCCTGCGCCCCCCCCCCCCCATCCTCAAACCGGATCGATGCATTCAGCCTCCAACCCAGAGATGTTCTATTAACAGTTTTGCACAACCATTTAGATCAGCGCAGGGCGATCGATAAAGAGTCATCAATTGTATTTGTGAGGGTGGTTGGTTTTCTTTACTGCGTGATAAATATAAATAAACCACTGCATCCCGGATGTGTGTGGCTCTTTTTACGTTCGATTGTAGGTTGTTATTATAAACAACGTTTTATGGCAAACCACATCAATGGACGGAAATGGAAAGGAGAAAACAGCTGAACGTTATCAATCAATGTTATCAATTCTTGTTGTGACGGGCCGACCGCAAAACAGGGAACCATCCTGTTACGTGAGTGTCATACCCAGGGGAAGTGACATCAGAGGGAAGAGGTGCATGTGTCCTAGCGTGTTGCACGACGGCCGATGACGGGGCAGGAAACGGCTCAGCGAAGCACAAAGGTTATCGTCACAACAATGGACGTCCGACTCTGCATCGGAGGAGAAGGAGCAGAAAAAAGAGAAGTGGCTATGGCTTCAGAATATGTTTGTTCCTTCATCGTTCCTTGCGACCGGTAATTGAACAGTGAAATATCCTGTTTCGACCTAACCTAACTCAATAACTCCCAGCTCGACATCCAACATCATGCACTAGCGGCCGTCGCAGAGGGGAAAGAAAAAACAAAAAAAAGCTACGGCCAAAGAATGTGGCATTATTAATTCTCGTCGCTGTTTTTCGTCCTGTTTTCGCCGGCGTCCTTCTTAGCGTGTGCCGCAGAACATCCATATTTTTCCACATAAATAAGAGGCCGTGGCTGACACGCCGTGTCTTGTTTATGTTGCTGTAAAAGATAACAACCCCAAAGGACATTCATGGATGAATTGATAAGGCAACCGACGGAGGCATAAGATGTGATTTATGCCAGGAACTGGCCTGGAGGGGGTGGGGAGGGGGTGGCGGCTGTGGGCTGGGTCAGGAGGGATATGGTGGCCAAGGTTGTTGCAGAGAGCAGATTAAGTGCCCAGACCCTGTCTGTCATTTCAAATGTGCCCTCGGATGCGCTGACCAGGAACAACGCCAAATGGGGGAAACAATGAGTCTCCCGGAGCGCCAGAGAGTTCAGTACAGTTCAGCACCGAGCGCCCGCGCCAACCACATAAATACAAGACAAATAAACCCACACACGGCCATGTTTCTCGATGCTGTTTACCGGGGCAACGGAGGTCTTCCACCAATCGCTAACGCCGTTTGAATGTGGACCTTCTTTCTGAGCAAAAGGACGGGCAACGGTTGCATGTGAACGTGTGAGGTTGAAGCACAGTTGAACTCCAACCAATGCGTCCCTCGGCTTGCGTGCGTACAAGGGTTGAATTAAGTATACCTTCAGTGAAGCTGGAAAACAGAGTTGGAGTTAGTGTACCATTACCTACATTCCTCCTCCTGCAAAGTCGACTATTTTTCCCCCCTCCACCGCGAACCAACGGCTCGCTTCAATGTTTGAATAGGAGGAAGTAAAACAAAAACACACCAAAAAAAAGAGATGAGATAGTGTGGAAGAGAGCAGAAGAGCTGATCGACTGGCAGGTGTTGTTTGCTACGATCGTGAGCAATGGCGAAGGTGGTGGGGGAGGCCGGTTGTGGTTGAGTTTGTGTGTGTATGTGTGTGTGTGTGTGTGTGTGTGTGTGTGTGTGTGTTTGTGTGAGTGTGTGTGTGTGTGTGTGTGTGTGTGAGTGTGTGTGTGTGCGCGTGTGCATGTGTATGTGTGTGTGTGTGTGTGGGAGAGTGTGATGGGGGGGGGGGGGGGGGGGAGAGGATTGAGATTTTGGGCGAGCAGATGGCGATTCACTCAGTGGAAGGACGTGGGGCTTGGGCAAGGAGGATACGAGAAGAATGGTAAATGAGAGGAGAGAGAGAGAGAGAGTGAGAGAGGCAGAGAGAGAGAGCAAGAGAGAGAGCGTATAGGGGAAGGAAGGATGTGGCTGGGAACCAGAAGGAGGGCGAGGTAGCAGGGTTATCCACTACCCACCGGCTGGGCTGCCTGCTGAGGCAAGGCTGGGGTTATGTGGTCTGATGTCCCCCCCCCCCCCCCTCTTCCTCTTCCACCTTGAAAGCGGCCGTGTGGGTTTGCACAGGGACGGGGGGGGTCGTAGGGCGTCGGAGGGAGACCCTGCAGCTGGAAGAGATGGAAATAACTTGTCGTGCTGCAGCAATGGAGAGAGCCAGAGAGGGACAGAGAGGGGGAGAGGAGGAAGACGTAAGGGGAGGGAGCGCGGGTGAGAGAGAGAGAGGGAGAGAACATTGTTTCAGCTTTGTATGGATGTGTATCTCATGACTTGTAGTGGATGTTAGTTTTAGAAAACTCAATGCAGCACTCTTTGCGAGAATTCGCCTTGTTACCCGGGCGACCGTGACACCATTATCCGAGAGCTCCTGTCTTTTTTTTTTTTTCATGTTCCTTTTTGTCAGAGAAGAGCTTCTGCAGAGAAATGAAATCAGCGTCTGAGTGCGACAAAAAGCAGGTGTGCACAGACTGCACAGTGGAAGGGAAACAGTAGCAAGGGTGTGTGTGTGTGTGTGTGTGTGTGTGTGTGTGTGTGTGTGTGTGTGTGTGTGTGTGTGTTGGCGTGCTTGTGTGTATGTGTGTGTGTGTATGTGTGTGTGTGTGTGTGCGCAAGTTTCTGTTTGTGTATGTGTGTGTAGGAGGAGGAGGTAATTTTTTTTCTTTTTTCTCTTTGCACCCATCTCACCCCACCACATCAACTACCCCCCCTCCCCCTCCCCCACCCCAACCTCCGCAAAACAAAAAATAAATAAAAAAGAAGCCAAATAAACGAACACCAACAAGAAACACATCCAGCGACAAATCTCATGTGAAGAACCTCCAGAAATAGATGTGGGTGGCATGAGTCCCACAGCAAGCTGTGTCTCTCCCTGCCATACGACAGCTGCCTTCAAATGTTTGGGATGACACAGCACGCATCCTGTTTATGAACCACCAGCCGGAAACACAATGCAATGCTAACACCGTGCACTATTTACAAGTCTCGTCGCTGCTTGTTTATTTTTTTTTGGGGGGAGGGGGGGGGCAGGGGGTTTCTGCCCCCCCCCCCTAAAAATATGTGTGTCTCATCCAACAAAAGAAGAAAGAGATAAAAGAACGCGGAGGGGAAGAATGTGCAAAAAAAAATCAAAAATAAAGAATAAAGCCACTATCGAGGGAAGCGGCGAGCATTAATATTCACTCATGTGGAGCGGGCTATGTCAAGTCGGAATGGAGACGTGATGAGCATCGCGTTTATTTGTCGTTTACCTCCCGGTATGCTAATATAATAAGGTCTGCCACCGCACACACCAAAGACACGGGACTCATCAAGACTACCGAATCAGCCGCGCTGCTCCCATCCCGGAACCAGTTGGCATAATGATCACACTAGAACCAACTGGCTTCAGGATTTCATTCGCTCTCTCTCTCTCTCTCTCTCTCTCTCTCTCTCTCTCTCTCTCTCTCTCTCTTTCCTGTCTTTCCCTCTTTCTGTCTCTCTGTCTGTCTCTCTCGTGACGATGCTTAAGTGATAATAGCGAGGCAGATTTTTCCCTTGAAGGCACATAAGAGAAAATGATATTATTCCATCAGCAGAGGGTTATTGCATTATGTGTTCCTTACTTTACTCGGCTCAGCTATAAATCACAGAGTGCATGGGTGAACCTGCTCCGAGGTTAGGCCTGTCCCGCCCGCGTTGATAATGGGCCCCCAGAGGAGGGCCCGGGCTGGGGGGGTGGGAGCATGGTTGTCGTGACTCGTGCGGATGGAGATGGGTATCTGCTTTCTACAATCGAATAGTAAAGGGGACTCTGGAAAATTATGAATCTGCTTTCTTTTTTTCTTCGTCTTCCCCTAAAAAAGCCCCTTGGCCAGGATTTTTCTTATTCATTTATTTATCACGATGTTTGCGCGGCCACGCTTTGAGGCCATCGATCGCTACACTGGAACCGGGTTGAAAATAGATGAATGCGATGGAAACATGAATGTGAAAGTTGATTGTGTGAACGTCTTCTAAACATGGGGTTGAAAAAACAACGAGGGTGGTACAATCAGGAGTTCAGGGAGTTCGAGACGTTACATAATGTATCGCCGCCGCTTCCAGCTCCCCTGCCCTGAGCGGCGAGGACGTACAGCCCCCATAATGGGCAGGTTCCAAGATGTGTTTATATGGAATGTAGATACATTGCATACAGCGAGCTGCAGGTCAGCACTGCTCTCTCCCTCTCTCTCCATATCTCTCGCTCCCTCTCTCTCCGTCTCCGTCTCTATCTCCTTGGTCTCTCGCCCTCCCTCTCACAAATCACAAAATGTAAACACCGGCGGTACGCTAATAACATGTTTACTAAAGACAGAGTGAGTCAGGTCCCAGGAGCTCCCTCGGTGCACGGGTTGCGTCGTCTTTCCCCATAATGGAGCTTTTCCTGGTGGAGGTACGGCGGTGAGGGAGGGGGGAGAGGGGGGAGAACGAGGGGGGAGAGAGCGAGGGAAGGACAAAAAAAATAAATAAGAGGCAATAAAACGACCTGAAGGTACAGGTGTCATTGCAGCGGACGTCATATAAGAACACGATGGCGTTGACACCTGGAATCGCACAGAAAACGGCGTGCCTTTGGGGAACTCGAGCCCTTTCCAGCAGTGGGAGAGCGAGCAATGGAGCGTGTAGGAGAGGGAGAGAGATCACCGTTTTCTCGGAAACTACACGTTTACAAAAATGTTGTTTTTAGTACTAATGGAAACCCTGACCTTTTTTTTTGTGATTGACATTTTAATTTTGGGTCGTTCCTCCTTCCCTAGCTTAACTAAAACGGCACTAAACATTTCACATAGAGGACCAGGGGCAACCAAATGTCAAATGTCACGGTTGTAATTAAGGGATTGGTCCGTATCACTGCGTGCCTCTCGATAAGAGCCCTGATCTCTTCTTCTGTGTGAGTGACATTGTTTATGTTACACTTATCTCCGGCAGATGTTACCAGAGTGGAATTGAATTCCTGGCAATGGGGGGGCAGCAGGGGCTACGGCGCGTGGATCCTTTTTTTTATGTCTAGAGACAGGCTTTTTTGCCTGGTCGGCCTTGATCCCTTGATTGTCTGCCCCTCGCTGCTACAGCTGGATAATGACAGGGGTCAGAGGTCAAGCCGGTCTGTTCCTGAGTCACGGGGCCAAGGAGCTCAGTCGCTCGGTGCAGCTTTAATTGGCTAGCTAACAGCTTGCGCTTGAAAGGAACTGAATGATGTGTTTTTTACAGGACAAAAACATCCAAAAAAATAAAAGGATAGAATTGAGTAATTACAAGGCTGATAATCACAGGAGAATACCTTGGGTCACCGTTTTGTGGATGTCAGCCCGTTTCATCGAGTTCATGGTTTCAGATCCTCTGTTGGTGTGTTTCTCTCTAAGAGCGAAGCGCTATTTGGCCGGGCTCTTGTTATTTTTGTAATGCTTTCACCGTTATGGTGACCACACGTTAGCAGGTTAAATCCTTCAGTGATGAAAATGCAATCAGTCATCTGTATTGGATTTCTGAGCTCGATGCGTTGACTCTTCAGAATTAATTTTCCACTCGAAGAATGTAAATAAAATAAAAAGCTGAACAAAACTTGGTGAAAGGACTATGTGAAAACCCAACGACGTTTCTTGATGTTCACAAACAACCCTCGTGTTTCCGCCGCACTTTAACATTTCTACACGGTTGGCTGGCTGCTTGTTTGGCGTCATTTACTCTGAATTCTCCGGAGATAGATGGAGGGAGAGATAGGCGAGAGAGAGTAGGGAAGGGAAGGGAGAGAGAGAGATAGAGAGAGAGAGCAAAATAAAGAGCAATTCAATGTCATTTGCTGAGGGCCCGGATTGTGTGTAGGCACACTGTTTCCACTTGTTTACCTAAGCCCGAGATAACAACCCTGAACAAATATGACTATCAGCTGATGTATTGGAGGGGTCTCCACCGAGCGAGCTCAGATGACACTCATTACCGACACAGGTCATACGGAGATGAAGATGTGTTTTCACAATAACACTCGGCCGCTTTGTTACACCCGATTGGGGAAGGGAAAAAAGGGACAATTTGGATTATAGTGTTCAAGCATGGGATTACAATGCTAGTTACGCTCCCATTTTGTTTTTGTTTTTGTTTGTGCTCGCGGTGCCGGAGGGGTGGGGGGGGGGGGGACAGGGGGTGTGAGCAGAATCAAAATGAGGAAAATTGAAAAAACGAAATGAATAAGCTCCCTCACACACAGCGTTTTTCATTGGGGGAAAGAAGAAGTTGTTGTTGCTTGTGACTTTCAACCCTTAATCTCACAGTCACTCTATTTTTGAGCACACATCCACACGATACCAGGGTATACATTACCGGTGACCACGGATATCCCCTGATTATCTCTGGCCCTCCGCAATACAAATCATCACGGAGGCAGCACCACCACCACTGAGCGTCTGCTGGCGTGCCACCAAATTCCGTGGTCCAGGTTAATATATGAAGTCCCTTCATGGTCATAACTCATGCACACATATCTCCTCCAGGCATCACATGCATGTAGCGCCACAGTCCTGTGCATCAGTGAGCATAAAGGTGCCCTTCAGGTGCCTGAATAAAACACATCTACTGTAGATTGGAGAACGGACCACCCGAACTAAACCAGTTATATCTTTTTTGGTGTGTTTTTAATTTTTTTCATTCGATACCGTGTCGCAGTGACCCCATAATCTATTCCGATTCCGATTCAATTGTCATGCTGCATTCTTCTGAGCGGTGTGCGCGGTGAAGGCACACAACGTGGAACCGGCCCCCTTATTGGAGGAGTCTTGCACTTTCACATGCACAGATAATGGCAAGGCAGATGCCACATTATGAAGAAAAACGCTCTGAGCATTACGGGGCTGGGGTTGGGGTTGGAAGTGGATGGGGGATGGGGTGTATATGAGTGCGCATGGGGGGCGCCATCAGTCAAAGAAGACATCTGAGATTTAGATCTGTCCTGTTATATAGGGACGTGTATGCACAACCCGGCTGATCTCCATATTCATATGGAATAGGTCTGTGCCATGTCATTAATAATATCAAAGATGGGCCATAAACCCAATGGCAATGCAATGGAAATTCAATGAGTAAAGCAGGGAAATATGGCGATTGAGGGAGGCTGCGGTGGTGACGGGGCCGGTGGTGGTGATGCTTTGATTAGGGTACAGGGATGGGTGAGAGGATAAGGAGAATATATGAAATCAGCCACACACACACACACACACACACACACACACACACACACACACACACACACACACACACACACACACACACACACACTGGCATCTGCATCCCGCACAGGGGGGGTGAGAGCATTTCATATTGGGGAGATGAATACGGATTCCCATTAGGAAGCGAATAGTTCATATCCAGGTGATTTGTTTTCTGAGGTATCGGCACTTCAAATCTGGAGCGCTGCTCTCTCCCGGCGCTATAGGGCTCCTCCGGCGGAGTCATTTGCGGAACGAGATTTCTCCAGACACCACAGATTAAAATACAGCCGGATGAAGTGGCAGTCTGCAATCACGCCGTCTCGGCTAGCTACAGCCCCGGTCTCCTTAACTCCACCTTCCCTCTCCTCCTCCCTCTTATCTTTCCCTCCTCTCTCTCTCGCTCCCCCTTCAACTCTTATTTTATTGAAGTGTAAGAAGGGGGGGGGATTTCGTCTTTTTTTTTTTTTTTTGCTCTTTCTTACTCGAGATCTATATTAGTAGCGGGGATATTTTCGGGGAACATCGGTCACAACCTGGCGCTAACGACGTCACATGAAAGGCCAGGAGATGAGTCTCGGTGATGAAAATGCATGCAGCTTTTGCCCCCGAGCGAGCATCAACAATGTGTCCCGTCCCCCCTGCCCCGCCCCCCCCCCCCCCCCCCCCAGCGCCCCCCCATCCCGTAACAAGACGCCATAAATAATAACCAGCCGCTGCTCAAGAGTTGAGCAATCTTTGACGAATGCATCTTCGTCTCCCCTCGAACGCCGCGCGGCTACGGCTAACGAGGCCTAGCTTCCAGTTGGCGGTGGTGTGTGTGTCTGTGTGCGATAGTGCTTAGGTTATGTTTTTGAGTTGAGGATGAAGAATGTTCCCCTTATGTGGATCGACCTGAATTCTTAAAATAGAGCCATTAGGAAGTCACTTTTTTTTCCCCCCACCGCCGCCAAAAAAACCCAAGCGAAGGATGAGGTCGAACACGGCCCGCTCAGGTGAAGCTCTCTCTCCCTCTCCCTCTCTTTCAACTCCAGGTAATTCCGCCTGGTGTGCCAGAGTATCTGTTCTTCAACGCGAGGAAGTAGAGACTTTGGACTCTTTGAGAGCCTGAATGGCGTGGACGAGGAGTCGAGGTCAAAAGGCTATCGAATGGAAATGCAGAGAAAAGACCCTATTCATGGAGAGGCTCTGTTTGTGTACAATGGAGGCGGTGGCTTGGATGTGGACAATGGTGGGGCCGGGCTCCTTCACACTCTGTAGCATTCTTCTTCTGTTGACCTTCATATTGCTGCACGTCTCACCGATTTTCACACCCAATCAATTTGAGTCCTAAAGACTCATGGAAATGAGTTGGAGCCGGGCAACAAAATATCGATAGATGTAGGCTCTCGCCGCCGGATAGATGTCTTAATTGGCCGGCGTGCGATGGGAAGCCTTGATCATTTGGAGCGCCGTATGGAAATAAATGGACTGAGACCATCCAGACGCGGTCGTTGTTATGAACGCCGTAGGGCCGGCTTCATTGACATTTAGGTCCGTCTCCCAAGAATTCAACAAGAGTCAGTGGCAGAACCGCCTCAAGTTGTTTTTTATTTTCTCTTAAAGGGTTAGGGTTAGCCATGTTCAGGAATACCTGAACACAAGCCACATTGAGCCATGTCTTCTGCTTCTCCTTCTCCTCCTTCTTCTTCCTCTGTCTGACATCCCCAAGTGACATGTCCGAACCCGGGCCCCACGTTTCCAAAGGTGTCTTCGTCAATCCTCCCAACACAGCCTGACATCCATGACTTGTTACAAGACAAGGGGTGTGTGTGTGTGTGTGTGTGTGTGGGGGGGGGGGGGCTGGCTGGGGGGGCAGGGGGGGAGGGTGGACGACGGGGAGGAGATGTCTCCTCTGCTTTTGTAAAAGCCAACAATGAGCGGAGATCAGTGTGTGTTTACAGCACACCGTGACGATAATGTCTGCCAGGCATCTGAGATATGCGTGTGTTAGGAGGAGAAGAGAAGGGGTGCAGGGGAGAAGGGGGAGAAGGGAGGGTGGGAGAGGGGAGCTCATCTTTTTTGCCATCTCCATTTCCCTTCAAACAGGAGCCGGGGCGAGGGAGTAGAAGGTGAGGGGCGAAGGGAAACACGCCACGTGCGGATTGATGAGTGAAAAGAGGAGTTACGCAAGTTTTCGCCATTCAGCTTGGCGGTGGGGGGGGGGGGGGGGGGGGGGGGGGGGGGAGGGGACATCATACATGTTTTATTGTTCCACGCTTGACAAAGTATGTAAGACACCAGTGTGAGGGTACTTGGTGAGCTGTCAAAACACCTGGCGTGTTGCAACAAGGTGTGTTTCCACATGAACGTGTTTGCAGACGGGGGGTGGGTGGGGGGGGGGGGATTACACAATGTGTCAGGGCCTGAGTGAAGCACTGTGTTTTCAGTTTGGGTTTCAACGGGGCCAGAATTAGGAGGAAGAAGACGATGAAATTCAACAGTTGATTTGGATTTTTATCGGGCATTAGTGTTCAAATTTCCGCGGAGAACAACGAAACAAACAACACAGTGGGATCGCTCTTTGGAATGTTAGGTGCGTGTGTGTCGCTCGCTGTCTGCTGCCAACGGCAGCGTTCTGCCAAGACACATGGCATTAGCATACAATCAACATGTTTGTTTAAATATGTAAATCATTTAGGTGTTTTTCGTATTATTATTATTTCGCCTCATTCCTTTAATTTGCACATTCTTCATTCTGTTTACTGGACGCTTGTCGAAACGTCTCTGGCACTGTGCTGTGGCTCCACGTCGACCGAATCACACAACAGCAACACATGAGCGCGGCGAGGCCATTAATGAGAGCTTTGAGTCCTTGTCTCCCCCCTCCACCTCTCCCCGACTCTGCCCCCCTCTCCCCCCCCCACCCCCCCCTCTCTGTCTGATCTCCTTGACGACGGGTCCCATCAGCACTGCCCTAGCGCATCACGCCAATGACAAGGCTTCCATTCGGCCACTGGATGTTTAAACCGCCTCCCAGGGCACCAGCTGGCACTCAAACACACTTCACATTTCCCTCCCAAGTAATCCTCCTGTTTTCCGTCCCCTCTCCCCTGAGATGGCTGGCTGGTTGGTTGGTGGGGGTCCGGTGGGGGCTGGGGGCTGGAGGGTTGGGGAGGGGGGGGATAGGCAGTTGCCAGGGAAGTGGGAAATCAGGAGCGGGGCGGGGGGAGGTGAGGTGAGGGCGGAGTGGGATAACAGGCAAACACTAAAGGTTACCTTCCCCATTTCACATCAAATATCAAGGACACCGGTAATTACCGCACGCAGACGAGAGGTTCCGACACCAAAGAGACAGCGAGAAAGAGAGAGAGATAGACAGCGGGAGAGAAAGAGGCTCAGAGAGGGAGGGAGGAAGGGAGAGAGAGAGGCACAGGGTATCTTTCCTATCTGACCTTGTGATCGCAATAGTTCCGAAACACTAGAAGCTCATCTCAGTCGGTGTGTTTGAGGGGGGTTGCGGGGGGGGGGTGGTCTCCTGTAAGAGAGACAGCGATAGAGATCGAGGGAGTGGGGAAATAGAGGAATAGCACATCGGATAGCGACACTCGCTAATTGCTGTGTTCCCAAAGTGCAGTCGTAGACTCTAATTGCATGTCAGGAAATGGGAGAGCCTTATTTTTTCTTCTCTTTTTTGTCATCCCCAACATGTTTTTTCATGGAAATTGAACTCTCTGTGGAGGGTTTGATCCCCACGGGCCCTCCGTAAACACGCTGCACTCTCCTTGGCCGTGGTACAATGTCACTGGGACCACAGCAACACGGCAGAGAGGGGGGAAGAAGCAGAGAACACAGCCAGGCCAGCCCTCCAAAGCCATCTGAAATGGTCTGAAAGCCAGGCTAAGGTCAGCTGTGTCAGAACATGGAAAATGCATAAGATGGAAACCCAAAGGGGAAAGAATTTATATGAAAAAAATCCAAGTGAAAATCTAAGTGTGAAAGCAAGGAGGAAATAAGAGGAGAGGAAGAGGAGGAGGAGGAGGGGGATAAAAATGGAGGACATGTAGAGAGGCATTCACAACTTTTATTAATGTCCTTCTCCGTTATGCAGTGTTGCGTGTGGCTGCGGATGGAGAATGAACAGAGTCAGAGGAGGGTGCTGGGGTGGTGGTGGGGCTGTGGTGGTGTTGGGGGGTGGTGTGTTGGTGGTGGCAGGGGGCTGCAGGGGGCTGGTGTTGACATGTGAGTGTGTGAATCTCGTCTCTGAGCTCGGTGGGTGGTACTGGGCCGGGCTGTGTTAGCTTGTGTCACACACACATGTACGCATATACACAAGACACACGCACATCCACACACACACACACACACACACAGACACACACACACACACACACACACACACACACACACACACACA
>NC_044070.1:12072477-12077477 GCF_902167405.1 Gadus morhua | reverse complement strand
CGGGGTATGTTGAGAATAGGACAACATGGCTCATTATAAAAGAACAAATAGCTGCCCCCTCTCCCTTTATATATATATATATATATATATATATATATATATATATATATATATATATATATATATATATATATTCCACTCTCATATATGTATACTATCTATAGGCTCTATAATGTATATTTATAGTTTAATATATACTGTACAATGTATGTACATGTATAAACACTGCTCACACATACCAGTCTGAGTCTAGGGAATACGCATCAGATATATAAACCGTATACAGGCTGTTAAAATAAATACCTACCGTACACTGTATATACACACTGCTCACACACGCACCAGAATATTCATACTGTATACATATACTGGCTCTATAATAAATAACTACCCTACACTGTATATACACACTGCTCACACACGCACCAGAGTGTGAGAGTCCATCTCCTCGGATGAGTCAAGGCGTTGGAAGGCTCGGTGGGGGGGGGGGGGGCAGTTCTGTCAGGGCTTATTGGGCCTGCTGTTGCCATGGTTGTTGTTTAGTGAACCTCAGCCATTAGGGTCTGCTGGCTAAGAGGTGCCGCTGTGCTCCTCTGGTGTGTGCTTTCTCCCCCCCCGACCCACCGGCAGCCCCCCGTGTTTCCCCCCTGGGGACGGCAGCCATGTCTCAAGTCATTACGGCCTCCTTGTTTGAGCTCAACGTGCTTGTGGGTTCCTCTACGCATGTGTGTGCGCTTTCATGCGTGTGTGTGTGTGTGTCTGTAAGTGTGTGTGTGCGTAGACATGTGTGTGCATTTATGCATGTGTGGTCCCAGTGTGTGTGTGTGTGTGTGTGTGTGTGTGTGTGTGTGTGTGTGTGTGTGTACGTGCATGCGTATAAGTGTGTGCGGCTTAATATGTGTGTATGTGTTTCTTCATTTGTGTGTGTGTCAGAGGGGAAAGGCACTGGCTTGTGTCATAGCTCTCTGGAGTGTTGCCCCTGCTCTTGTTTTTCTGTCTGTTTACCTGTCTGCCTCGGTGTGCCAGCCTGTCTGTCTCTGTGTGTCACCTTGGTAGCCGCTCCCTCTCTCTCTCTCTCTGTCTCCCCCTCTCTCTCTGTCTAGCTCTACCCCTCTCCCCCTCCCTTTATCTCTCTCTCTCTCTCTCTGTCTCCCCCTCGCTCTCTTTGTCTGTATACCTCTCTCTCCCCCTTCCTCTATCTCTCTCTGTCTCTCTCTCTGTCTCTCCCTCTCTCTCTCTCTCTCTCTGTGTCTATCTGTCTACCTCTCTCTCCCCCTCTCTCTCTCTCACCCCCCCTCCCTCTCTCTCTCTCTCTCTCGGCGACCGCCGCTGAGAGAACGGGAATCCACGCCGCTGCATGACAATAGACGGTGGCTCTGGTTCACTTTGACAGCGGACCTGTTTGGACAGCGGCCGACGCTCTCTGCATATGTAACCGCTGGCTCTAATCAGCCCAGAGTCCCCAGCTAAGTGCCGCTGTTTAGCCGGTGTATTAAACGCCTCCAATCCGCTGGCCGTCCTGAACGTTGTACGCACCTGCGGTACGTAAAGCCCATGTGGGCCGCAAGACAAGTTTAAAACTCAAACATATGGGAAGAGACTAAATTTTTGATTTTATTATTTGTATTTATCATGTATTAGTCTAGTGTAAATGAAATGACTTGCACGTACGTTTGCGAGGTGTCAACCGGTACAGAGTACATGTACATATATATTATACGCAAACATAAAGTCTATTTTCGTAATGGCGGCGTAAGTCACCATGACAACAAGACTTGTTGTCAGGGCCGGCGTTTAAAGCTGTTTATTGCCAGAGAAGGCCGGTGTCATTTATAGCCTCAAAGAATATCCCGGCAAGCGATTAAAGCCATTAGCCTGACCGCCCCTTCACCTCATATTAGCGTTTCTTCGGGGGTTAACTCTATTTGTTTTGATTTCATTTGTTTATGTCGTAGCCCCTGGTCTCCCTGAAGACGATGTCTGTGTGTGTGTGTGTGTGTGTGTGTGTGTGTGTGTGTGTGTGTGTGTGTGTGTGTGTGTGTGTGTGTGTGTGTGTGTGTGTGTGTGTGTGTGTGTGTGTGTGTGTGCGTTTGCACACGTGTACATACGTGTTTGTGTGTGTGTGTGCGCATGTGTCGGTCTGAGTTAGTGTGTGATGGCACACTTCACGGCAGGGGCTTACTTTTCCTGGAGATGACCGTTGAGTCTGACGTGTTTAATTGGAAGGCAGTCATGAGATATGAGTGAGTCACTCTGTGCCCGGCAAAGGTATCTGCTGAGAGTGATACGTGAGCGAGCGAAAGACACACACACCGCCTCCTTGAAAGAGAGAGAAGGAGAGAGAAGAAGAGAGAGAGAAGGAGCAATAGAGTAGGAGAGAGAGAGAGCAAGTGAGAGAGAGCAAGTGAGAGAGCCATTGAGAGAGACAGTGAAAGAGAGAGAGAGAGAGAGATAGAGAGAGAGAGAGAGAGAGAGAGAGAGAGAGAGAGAGAGAGAGAGAGAGAGAGAGAGAGAGAGAGAGAGAGAGAGAGAGAGAGAGGGAGAGAAACAGAAAGGGAAAGAAAAATAATGAGAGGATAGCAAGAGAAGGAGCGCGAGAGAGAGCGAGACATTGAGAGAAGGAGCGCGAGAGAGAGAGAGGGAGGGAGAGAGAGAGAGAGAGAGAGAGAGAGAGAGAGAGAGAGAGAGAGAGAGAGAGAGAGAGAGAGAGAGAGAGAGAGAGAGAGAGAGAGAGAGGGAGAGAAACAGAAAGGGAAAGAAAAATAATGAGAGAAGGATAGCAAGAGAAGGAGCGCGAGAGAGAGCGAGACATTGAGAGAAGGAGCGCGAGAGAGAGAGAGAGAGAGAGAGAGAGAGAGAGAGAGAGAGAGAGACAGAGAGAGAGAGAGAGATGGAGAAAGGGAAGGAGAGAAAAGGAGGGAGGGTCAGTGCCCTGAGGGGCTCAGCGTTTCCAGCGTTTAGGGTTTATC
Organism: Gadus morhua; assembly: GCF_902167405.1. Taxonomy (NCBI): domain Eukaryota; kingdom Metazoa; phylum Chordata; class Actinopteri; order Gadiformes; family Gadidae; genus Gadus; species Gadus morhua. The sequence goes on along the minus strand of NC_044070.1, from coordinate 12,074,508 downwards.
ATGTGATTGAGGCAGTGAACCGTGAAAAACAAAACCAACATGTTTTATGGCAAAGAGAATTGCCATTCACATCGACCTACACCATGCCTCTGCTTTTTTCTTGTCTTTTTTTTTGCATTATGGGTGAAAACGATGGGAGGCTGAAAAGTACACTTGCACGGGTCACCTCAGATCAAAGGGTGCAGTGGAGTGTGCAATCCCCGGTCCATTATGTGGGCTTGGGTAAATAGACTCGTATGGTATAAATGAGTGGAAAACGCAAACTGTCTTATTCGGCCGGACAATGGAGCAAAACAAAGGGCGACGGCACAATAGGTTATAAAGAGTGAGGCGGGGGGGGGAGGTGGGGAGGCAGTTTCAGGATAGGATTTCCTCTCGATAGAAAGAGAGAGCACACACGCACATAAAGTCGTGGAGGTGGCCAGTGTGAGAGAGAGAGAGAGGGAGGGAGGGAGGGAGGGAGGGAGGGAGGGAGGGAGGGAGGGAGGGAGGGAGGGAGGGAGGGGGGGTGAAATGCCTATGACACACGCAGAGCAAATAAATGACATAAGCGCTTAAAGTCCGAGGGGGTGTTCACCAGCCAGTGAGATCATAGCAGCGGCAAGCTGTTAAGCGGCCGCTGGTATCTGTGTACTGGACTACAGACGGGGCCGCTGAGTCAACAGAAGCCGCCGTGTTTGGAGTCAACCTTTAAAAGTCGCGACCTCGGAGCAAGGTGAAGTGCGGTGGCATACGGCCAATGACTTTATTTTGCAGCAAAGAGAAACAAAAGTGAAACAGGGGGCTGCAGAAGCCTGGGCTGCCCACAAGACCCTGCCCCCCCATGATTTCTGAACTGGAAGACATAATTCATAAATAAAAGCAAGTTGGATGGTTTAAGTCACAAGTTTTGTATTGGCTTTAACGGTGTATTGGATTGAATATCCACTTCCTTGCCAAATTCTCAGTAGACGCAAGTGGACTATATAAATGTTATAACAATCGGCAGATATTTTATTACCAACCCGTCAATAGCGGTGGTAATATCAGCTATGACTTGCTGATACCGATACAGCACGATACCGTTCACTTTTCCCCTGTAATATAACAGTTTTTTTTATGGTTTTGACGCTCATTCACGACTTGATTGATTTCACGAAAACGATTCTCCCTGGTGTCTGTAAACAAAAGGCCATGTTGCTGTTTGTGTGTGGGTGTGAGTGTGTGTCTGTGTGTGTTGTGTGTGTGTATATACAAAAGCCACATCAAGCCAAACGTGTTTCTCCTCCTTTGCATGTCCTTTCTCTCAGCGTTGCAGCCAGGAGTACGCAGTGAAGATAACTTTCTCAGAGCTTCTCCCATCATTGACACAGATCTGTAGATGGCAGCGACTGATAGATTTGGGTTTGGGGAATGAGAGATAAGAGACAAAAACAACAAGGCTGCAATGGAGACGCATTGTTTGCCTATTTGTGTGTGTGTCAGGACAAAGACCCCCCCCCCCCCCCGGGCAACAAAGCTGTCTCAGGTCACCCGTCTAAAAGAGATAGAGAGATGGAACTGGAATAAGGTTGGGGGCTGGGGGGGGGACTGGCTGCTATTTTCTGAAAGGAAAATGTGAAGATTTTTGGTGATACGAACTAAGACAGGGAGGAGGGGGACTGTCAAAGGCTGGTATCACCCACAACCCGCCCGCATTCCATCTATCATGATGTGCTGATGTCACACACGTCCGTTTTCCAGTAAAAGCCAGCAAGGACAGGCTGCGTAGGTGTGTGTGTGCGCGCGTGTGTGTCTGTTGGCAAGCGTGCGTGTCTGTGCACAAGCCTTTGTGTGTGTGTGTGTGTGTGTGTGTGTGTGTGTGTGTGTGTGTGTGTGTGTGTGTGTGTGTGTGTGTGTGTGTGTGTGTGTGTGTGCCTGCCTGTGTACATGCGTTCATGTGTCTTTGTCGGTGCGCACGCATGTGTGTGCGTCTGTGTCGTGCGTGTGTGTGTCTGGATGAAAACATGTCCTTCAATGCATTGTAAATCACATTATATTCCCCGAGAAAGG
>NC_044070.1:12057477-12069977 GCF_902167405.1 Gadus morhua | reverse complement strand
CAACTGAGTCTGTGATCAGTGAGTGCAGGGCCTAGACATCTGATGCCATTGTTTAGCTCTCTGCATTCAAAATCATGCCCATTGAAATTAAATTAAATAAATAAGCATGTCCACCATCAATTCATTCTCACCCCCAGCATTGACGTACATTTTCAGTTCCTCAAAAATATTACTTCCGTAAACAAATACTGGCCTAGTGCATAAATACAATTAGAAAGATAGGAAGCTTGGGCGACACTATCGATTTCTTGTTAATACATTATGAAAAAAGTACAACTCAATGGCAGAGAGAGGATCTGCCGCGTACAGTAAAGAGAATGGAAGGGAGAGAGAGGGAAAAAAGCATCTTTTGAGCCTCTCACTGATTGGGTTGACAGTGATGCATTAAAACGGGTCATCCAGTAATTGCTCTTTGCTGTGGTTACCACTGGCGATGGCGATGGCATAACGATGATGAAGCCCAGGACCTGACTTTGTGAGATAAAGGCTGCCACCCGGGACCCTTTTGCATCCTCTAAACGCTTCATCGAAGAGGACTTCTAAAGGAAGTGATTACCGCGCGCCGTGGCTACACACGCTAATGCTCTGTGGTGACTCAACACTATGGCCACGTTAGCTTCATCCAACGGAAGTGCCTCAACCCAGGGTCAAGAAAAGAATAAAGAAAAGAAAAATAATAAAACAACGGGTTAAAAAAACGGTGTCTTAAATGTGTGTCATTCCTTCTTTGTTCAACTGAGATTGTTATGCTTCAAAATGGTCCATAAGCTAAACAAAAAGCACAGTTTTATGTGTTTCATTTAATTGATAGGGACTCGTTTAGACTCTTCAAAGCAGACTGTCCAGCGAAGCAGAGGGAGAGGTGGGGGGGAGTAATGAATGGGCCCATTAGTCACACAAAGGCAAACGGGAATTCCTTTAAAGGCTGGCTGGGCCTGGCCTCCGGGGTTGAGAAGACAGCACATCACCATATGACTAAATCAGATGTTGCAAGTGACAAATATGTCCTCACAACCAAGAGCACAACGAGGGAGGTATGTGCGGGTGAGGGTGTGTGTGTGTGTGGGGGGGGGGGGGGAGATAAAAAGTTTGGCAACAGGAAGTACCAGCTCTAAACAGTGCTGAGTCCTGTTCTCATATGTCCAAAGTCCTAGCTGGTAATTTAGGTCGTGGTCAGTCACTAGGCCATTAGCACTTACAATAAATGAAATATTGTCAAGTCGTGTTTGCGACAGCGTCCTTTGTTCAACACAGTCATTGTAGACCTAGTGGGCTGTAATGTTGACAGAGTAGGAAATGATATGGGTGAATTAGATGATGTCATGTCACTGCCGGGCATGTGATACGATAGTTGTATTATTATAACAATTATTATTTTATACCACAACATACCATCTTGCCAAAATCCGGTTTCAGTTCGTCATTCCCTTAATATCTAATTTCTATCTTGGGATCTAAACGATGGCAGTTCCTGGTATAAAAGTTATTTATAGTTCATTTAAAAAAAATATATGTTGACCCATTTCGAAATGGCTAACAAACAGTCCTACTTTAAATGTAAATATTTCATGGATAAAATGTAACCCTTTCGCAAATCCAAGTTACGGCTCAGAAGTGCTCTCTATAGTGATTCAAGTTTCATGGAAGTGAACGTTCTGTGTTGCAAGAGAAAAGCAGAAACTGTTGCGGCTCACATGCGCACACTGTGGCGGACCATGTAGCCAACACACTGGTTCAGGCAACACAGAAGCCCAGGCTGGGAAGAGTGGCTCATATATATACATTGCTAAAAATAGCCACCCAATGAATGTGAAGTAACTGTGACTTAAATTCACCAATTAAAAAAGAGAAAGAACAAAATTATGTCAGGGGACGACATGATTGGTTGACTGTGATATCATCTGCGCTCCAGCAAGCTGGTCGAAGATCATTGGTTGGTATTCTGCAAGCGTAATCCTGCCGTGAGGGGGTGGGCTGACTGTGAGGTTTGAATAGGGAAGTTTGCAGAGCGCAGTGCTACCATCCAGTTCAGTGTTTGCAAATACAGATAGTTACACGCAAGCGAGGACCGGTCATCTGTTAAAACAGCACTTGTTTGCATCGCAACTGCATGCAAGTACATCAACAGGGATACTCGGTTGACATCATTGCCAACAAATATTTTTTTTTCTAAATCTTTGGGGGTTTTTGTAAAACGAAAAAAATTAAAGTGCGGCCAAATAGGCTTTCACCACTCGAGACTTGGAAATGGATGTTCTACCTATGTGCAGCATCTTTCAAGAACTTCAAATAGTTCACGACACGGGCTATTTTTCCGCTTTACCATCGCTGGAGGAGTATTGGCAGCAGGTGACTATATCTTCTACATTAAATGTCAAGATTGTTGACCGCATCAAATGTATGTGGTAGCTGTAACGCAGCGCGGTAGTAGGCTACTACTCGTCCGTGCCTCTGACATCCAGAGCGGTTGTAGCGAGCGGTGTTATTCTGCGTGCTTACTGGGGGGGAATATATTTGGAAGATTACTAAAACGTTGGATTATCGGAATGCTCATGCGTATTATTCATTTGGTTTAATTGCATTTAATGTAACTTTTGCAAGCCTGGCGGTATGGCAAGTAGGAGCACTGGGATTTGTGTGCATGTGTGTGATTGTGAGCGTGTGCGTGTGCGTGTCTCTCACTGACAGTTCCAGTGCAGGCTCTATCGTAAGATGAATGGCTTCTCCCGAGTAACTCAAGCAACGAGCATGGTGGTGGTTTTAGTAGTCTGCTGTATTTTCAACATGACTTGTTTTTACAAGGGGGTTGTATTTCGGCGTCTCGAATCTCAATCCCTCGGCAGCACCGTCGTCGTTTTACTTTAAACACGAGCGATCCTGTTCTCTCAGCGTAGACGCTGTTTTCTGTTGAACGGGAAGCAGCGGAATTCGCGACTGTATACCGATGTCTCACGTACACTGTATTTTTTGAGATGGGCTAATCAAATTAATTAGTTAATTGGATGTCATTTATTTGCCTCCGAACCGAGCAGTTCACATGTACATGCTTTACGACCGGTTGCATTATTCATTAAGCGGTGGGCAGTTTCTACATTATAGTCAAACCATTTCCTCGACCATTTTTGACGTTGGCTGGATGCCAGCGTATCATTTTTTATATATTTTTTTATCTGCGTTAATATCTTTTAAGGAACGTGTCTAGTGGCTTACTTATAGAACTGCCACATGCGTGGTTTTGTTGTATATTAATAATTACTCAGGTCTAGAGGACTTGTTTCAATTCGACCACGAATGTTTAATCACTGAAACCGAAACATTTTCCACCATTTCATTTCAACACTGAGGTTTAGAAACTACTCAATATCCAACTGTGAAATGTTTAGAAATGGCCAATTCCTGCGTGCAAGAGTAGGCTACTAGTGCTGCTGGAAGACCTGGTGTGAGATTGCGGAAGAGTGTGCCTCCTATTGCACATTTTCCATCTACGCTGTCAAATCTGCTCTATGCGACACGCGTATTTCATAACAGATGGCCTCACTTATGATGAATACTGACTTACCTTTTTTTAATGTTAATTGTAGGCCTACTGGTCGTTTTTATGCGACACTGCTTCGTGCCTGCATGTGGAAGGATGCAATTGCGTGTCAGGCATTTGCAAGAGGATAAAGCGACTGAATAGCTCTCGGTTGGAGGGAAGTTGAGTAGCTTCCTTAAAAGGACTCTAAATTTGTTGAGTGAGTCATTCGCCCGCCGAAATGAAAATGCACGTGAACTATGCCCTGCACTTAAGTGGCAGAAGTTTATGGGCTCCAGCTTATGAGCAGAACACTCGCGTCTCCCTGCGCAGAATCAACTTGGCTCTGCCATTGTTTTGAAACATTCATCTCCTTGTGGCAGTGTGTTGGACCGTATCAATGCTTTCCTTTTTGGCTCAATGCCTTCCTGAGCATAAAGGTTCATCTGGGTTCATAATGTAATATGTGAACCCATGGTTATTTGCACTATGTTGATGGCATCTCAGTCTAGCGCAAGAATGAAAGGCATGCATTTTTTTTTCTATTCTATTACCACTGAGGTTCCCTGCTGATAACTGCAGCGTCATTAAAACCATAGTCCACTACGAAGGACACGTGACATGTGACGCATGCGTAAACATTCCTTCCTAAAGCCGTTCCACCTCATCCATGTGTTGAGCGGGCTATCGAGGCCCTCTCTCTTCTGACATTAGGCCGATACGATTGGTCCATGGATCCATGTTCTGACTTGTCGCTGTGTTCCTCATCCAGACATGCTTGGAGCTGGAGCGGTACCTACAGAACGAGCCCTACGTCTCGTCGTCCGAGCTCAAGTTCGACGGCCAAGAGGACCTCTGGAGCAAGCTGATCCTGGCCTGCGAGGATAAGGCCAAGGCCGGGGCGGAACCAAAGACCCCACTGGTGCACGACGAGGACCACCAGGACAGCCAGATCTTGGACAGCAACAGCGTGAACTCTGACGCCAGCAGCGAGGCGTCCGACAGTTCGGAGGAGCTCTCCCCCACGCACAGCTTTACCTCCAACCCCCTGGGCTCGGTGTTGGTCGGAGCCGGACCTTTCAGCCCCTCCGTCATCAGCACGCCCCCGTCCTCCCCCGAACCCCCCCACACGGAGCCCGGCGCGGCGTCGCAGGGCTGGGGCAGCAGCAGCACGCACGCCGACTTGCACTTGCCCGTCAAAATCAGGACCTCGGGGGTCGGAAAGAGTTCGGACAAATCGGGACTGGTCTGCGGGGAGGGTTCCCCTGACGGCCGGCGGCGGGTGCACAGGTGTCACTTCAACGGCTGTCGCAAGGTTTACACGAAGAGCTCCCACCTCAAAGCACATCAGCGCACCCACACAGGTACGTCTCCGTCCGGCCGGCACAACGTGTGTGTGTGTGTGTGTGTGTGTGTGTGTGTGTGTGTGTGTGTGTGTGTGTGTGTGTGTGTGTGTGTGTGTGTGTGTGTGTGTGTGTGTGTGTGTGTGTGTGTGTGTGTGTGTGTGTGTGTGTGTGTGTGTGTGTGTGTGTGTGTTGAATCCAGTAAAATGTTTGCTTTTTTTACTACCAAACACTGCAGAAAAGTAGTGATGGTCGATCAGCTCTGATGTCCATTTAGCAAATCCAACCGCAGTTGCCATACTGTTAGAAATACACTAAGAACACCTCTTTTAATTTATTTATTCTTTGACCAATGGCTGCAGCAGAAGCCATTGTGTAATGTAATTAAAGGTCCACATCGCATGCCCTGAGCCAAAGGGCCATGCGTATTAGATGTGCATGGCTGGATACCTAAACTGTGACCTAATCTATTTGGAATGTGACTGACTGGCTGGCTGGGTGAGTGAGTTGGTGGGAGGGAGTGGGGGGGAGAGGGGGGAGGGGTTTCACATGGATGAACAAAGGGAACTTGGTCCTTCAAAACCGATTGGGTTTCACCATGGGAAAGGTTGAGTGGGCGTTCAGCCAGGGGCACTGAGTTGGAAGGATGTGAATGGTTACTTCACCGTTTCTTGTGTATGATTAGGGCTGTGAAATGGTAGGTGTGGCTTCTGCCAAAAGCGTTCGTGTTGACCCACAAATAGTTATCTTTCGAGTCCTATCCCCCTCTAGTCACGTCCGGTTTAGGAGTTTAGGATTCCATGGATGCTTGCCATTGCACAGGCGGTGCGAGTGATCAGACAGGTTCAGCGGTATCTAGGCTTCGAGTGATTCTATCGCCAACAATGTGATGCGGTGTCTCGGCAGGCTTCATTGATTTGAATGCATTTGAATGACAAAAGTGCTGAGCAAAGTCGGAGCCAGCCATTAAAAAGCTCTAGCAGTAGCTCCCCAGAGGCCAGGGGGGAAAAATGAATTTTGTTTCTAAATGGCGTCTTTCCTGCAGTCAATTCTCTTGTGTATTAATGCTCCCTCTCCATCATTGTTGATCCTCCAGGGGAGAAACCATACAGGTGTTCATGGGAGGGATGCGAGTGGCGTTTTGCACGAAGCGACGAGTTGACCAGACACTTCAGGAAGCACACTGGGGCAAAGCCATTTAAATGCAGTCACTGTGACAGGTAAGCCACGTGCCCTTTTTAATCTCTGCTGCAATCTTAAGCCTCCTATACAAAAATAAATATATACTAATGCAGGCTGAGTATCTGTGCACACCATGAGTCCAAATGTCATGATGGGAATTTGCTCCATCATTTCTAAGTAGTGACGCAGGTTTCAGAGATCAGAGCGTTGATGCAATGCACTCTGATGGTCACGATAGAGGGGGGAAATGGCAGCTTCTCGTTGCTATGGCCTTGCTATCGCCGATCTCTAGTTCCATTAGTTCAGCGTGTCCGATCACGTAGTTAGTCTGCCCTTCGTTTTGTTGGCTACATGTTTGCCCTTGCCTGTGACAGTGTTTGTATGGCTCAACATTCACACACGGTCTCTTTTTCCTTTTTGTGTTTATGCTAATGTTTGTTTTTCTCGTTTCTCGCCTTTCTCCCGTTCAGATGTTTCTCAAGGTCCGATCATCTGGCCCTTCACATGAAGAGACACATCTAGAGGGGAGCAGGACAAAACTCAAAACCAACCAACCAACCAACCAACCAACCAATGCAGCAAAAGCGGGGGAGATAATAAATAGAAAAACGATGGGGGGAAAAACTAAACAAGCAAACAAACAAACCAACACAACGAAAAAGAAGAGAAATGTCATCTCCCGAGCCGACTCTTGGTTGAACTGACTCCAGAGCAGAGCGGTGGCGGGAGGGGGGAGGGGGGGGGGTGTTCCAGCCAAAGCATGCCATTTTGCACCATACTGAAAACCCAGTGCCTCCGGGACGCCTCTTTGGAGAGCAGCCGCTCCGAAGGTTGTCCGTCGCCACGAGAGGACAAAATCATGAATGGAAGAATCTATTGAGGGAAAGGCTTGCGAAACAACGAGAAAATTCTGGAGCGAAAGAGAGAGAGAGACAAAAATTCGGTAGAACAAAGACACACACAAACATACATACACAAACGCAACACAACAAGAATGAATGATCCGTATGTATGGTGCATGATGTTTTTGAGAACATCTTCCCGGACAGCAGATACACTGGTACTTTACGAAAAATGAAAAACACACAAAAAAAACAAACTGTCTGAGGTAAGCATGTGTGCACTGTGAATGTTTGGGACTGGCAGACTGGCCCCTGCCACAGGAGAGACCAGAGAAGGGGCTTTGGTTGACTGGACAGAAGGGGGGGGTGGATGACGGGGGTCGGTACCTATATTGCTGTGGGTTGGATGTGGGAGGCTTCTATTGGAACAGGGTATTTTGGTGCTCCAAAAGAACTGTTCAGAAGTCCTGGCCACGTGAGAATGGGGAGCAAGGGTACCCGCGTGTGGGTCACCAGGACTGGGGTTTGGGGGTCCATCGCCAGAGCCTTTTTTTTTTTTAGAGCCTCGGATCCTGACTACTAAGGGGTCGGGGGTGGGGGAGGGGAATGACTCATCCCCTCAGATTGGGGGGCTCCCCCCACTTCCCAGTCTTTGTATGAGAGATGCTTCTTTGGTGTATTTTGGTGCAGCTACTTAATGTGCAATGTGTTCTGTAGCCTGGTTTATTTTATTATGATTTTTTTTATACAAGCTACAAAGCTCATTTGTAGTCCCAATTGTATAAGCTGTGTGCTTAGAGGTATAACACAATTATACTATAACTTCAGTATCATAGACAGATGTTGCATGGTTCTAGGGTTCTTCTTCACTTTCCTGTTTCCACTGTAATCAGGACTGCAAATAGTTTCAATAAAAGTGCAGCTAAATTGCTAATGGTTAAATGTTACAATGTTGTACATAAGCCTTGATAACTTTTATTTTGACATCACCCCCCCCCCCACCCCCCCCCCCCCGATTCATCTGCATCATATTTTTGTATCTTTTGGCTGGCTTTTCCCCACTGCTTAGCTTACTGATAATGTGTATCAGTCATCGAGCTCTTACTTTCACCCATTCTTATGCCTTGAGGACTAATTTGACGTTTGTACTTCCTTTCCGTTTTCTATCTTAATAATGCACTGTTGACCTTAATGGTGCCTTATGCAAGTGACTTAGCCCTCTAGTGGTCGTTTCCTCCCCTGGAGCTTGGAAAAAAAGTCACATGTTTTGAATGGGTGAATTTAAAAAGAAAAAAACCACACAACAAAAAAAATAAACTCAATCAAGGTTCAATTGCTTGTGAGCTAGCGCCTCCAGTTTCCACGTCTGCTGTCCCTCCCCATTTTGGATTTGATGCTTTCAGAGTGTAGATGCTCAGTAAGAGCCCCTCGTTGGTTGGATACGTCTTTAAGGAAAACAATAGTTGATTTAATCGATGTGTATATCTTTTTAATAATGTATAATTTCCCCATTTGAGGAGTTAAAAACATTGTAAATATGCCAAATTCTGTATGTTGAGAGCACTTAAATCAATTTATTAAAGACATTAACTACTGTGTAGTATGTATTGTAGTCCATCGCACACAGCTTAACAAAAAAAGGTACAAAATTAGCAGCATTTTGAGAACATGGTTGAATGGGCAATACAAACTACTTCAGTGCTCCTGTTTAATGGCAAAGCATGGCATAGACTGGGAATACAATCTCCAATACATCCAATCCCCCCCCTCCCTCACCCATACGCATAAGAAATTTCTTCATCCCTGCAAGCAGGACTGAAGGAAAAAGCTAAAGATTTATTGTAATTAACAGGCTGCAGTTGGACAGGCCTTGCCTTGTACTGGCTCTCTGTAATGAATTGCTAAAGGCTTTGTTGGCATGGAATCCGTCACAGACTGCTGACTGTGTAGGTTGGTTATTGACCTGTCTGGGGAGCGTTGTTTTAGCCGAACTGCAACAGTATTATAAAGCGGGCAATGGTGGGGGGGCGGGACGGATAAAGATCATCCATTTGATTTGACCTGTTGTTGGTATATGTAGAAAATTGGCAGAGTCCCCATCTCCGGTCGGTATTTGTCTTTCAGTGACGCTATGTCGCCTCATACAAAATACTTTAGGGGGGTTGATTAGTGGAAACAAATGGTGAACATAGCAGGCTAGAGACCAAAATAATTTTGCAGGATATAACTGTTCATGCTCAACGTGAAATTCCAGGAGAGCCAAACCGCTAGCCACTGTGATAGAAGACGCTCTGTTTTGTCAGAGTTTGATGTTGCAGCAAGTTGCAGCATGGCATGCGGCGGCATATGGATTTCAGATCAATCGGTGGAAAGACACAGGATGTGTACAAACTTGAAACTGCTTGCTGGGATGGAATTAGATTGTTGGCACGGCCTTTATGGACAGGAACGTGGGACATCCATTGTTTGAAATGGCAGGCAGTGCTGTTCAAGTGGTAATTGAGCCTTGATTTAGTCCCAATGTTTGTTTGCATTTTAAAGCCCTTTCCATCACTGCTATCTTCTCGCTCTTTCTCCCTCACATCCACAACCCTGACACGTATCCTTCATTCAACCACAGCTCTTTGTTCTAAACAGTCTTTGTATAAAAAAAATCAACTTTTGTAAAATTGTTATGTTTATGCTTTATGAAATTTTTATTTGAAATTGTTTTGCAAAATTGTTATATTTCTGTATGAATGTATTTTTTATTGGAATAATAAGAAATTCTTATCTGATTTTGGCTTGCTTCTGTCTTCTTATGATTTATCTTTTCTATTGCGTTACAACTCCATAACTCGTCAAATCGTTCCTTTAGAAAGCTGTTTGGGATTGAAGGTCTATGAGTGTCTAACTTAAAAGTGTATAGTAGCACAAATACAAAAGTCAAGGGCATGGAAATGAATGAAACATTTCCCCTTTGTCACTTTATAAATTAAACATGATGTTTTAATTTCCAAGCTAGCACCCACACAAGGACATTATACATTCCTAGCCTGTGACCTCAAATGTGTGTAACACATTTAATAGCACTGTGCTCACCTTCCGGCCCTTATCTTTAAACATAGCCATCGATATATTGTCCCATACAGACTACACTGGTTTAAAAATAACTGCAAAAAAAGGCAATGGTGTCCCAACACAGACACCATCCCAACTATTGTTAGCACTAACTGTGATGATGTGCCCAGGTCGGTCTCTTGGCCAAACAGCCCCAAGAAAGGTTCATATTGCTCTGGTGTCTTGCAGTGGTTTCGACGGTACTCGCTACCAGCTGCTTGTTCCTTAAAGCTAGCTAGCTCTCATCAAAGCAGTATAAATAATTGATCTCCATCTCTTGCAGCCCATGGCATTTAATTAGGGGGACGGTTTTATACATTTGTTAGATAATTACACTACTTGACACAGATAATGACATGATACAGCAATGGATAAACCAAAAGGGCCTAGCTTATGGATACAAACTAACGAGGAACAAATAAGTGGGATGTTGGCTACAGATGTCAACAACTGTATGTGGGTCTCTGCTTCCGGGGGAACTCGGAATGGGCAGTCTACTTCTTAGCAGGAACCACATTTGAGTAAACGATTTCCTTGTATTTAAATCATGCTTGATCATCACTTATTAATTAGGCTTGCTCTGGGGAACCCCCTGGCTCAAAAAAGGTTAATTCCGCCCCCGAATAGTATATGCATTTGATCGTTGACTCCCTTGACGCTTTCTGAAAGCCTGTTAGTATTTATGCTGCATAACACATCCGCCCCATCATCCACACGCTCCATGTCTGGAACTCGCAAACAAAGTCGTTAAAAGGCTTTAAGATAACGAACAGCACTTATACATTGTGCTTCCATCTCCAGCATCGTCTTAAGCCAACTTGTTCAAAAGGTATCTTTATATCAATGTTCCAACAGACATTTCAAATTCCGTGCTTTCACGAGGTGACATTTCCTCGAGGAACCGGTAATTTTCTATGAGAGGTGGGATTGAACCGACAACCCCTGCCTGATAACACGTCGCACTGTACCGAGATGTCGTGTAGGCTGCCTTGATCCTCTTAAAGTTGATACGGTGCGTCTAGAACCGCCGTAGTCTGGTTTGGTCCATGACTCAGGTCTGCCACACGGAGAGGGGACTATGAAAATCCTCTGGTTTGGAGCGGACCATGAAGCTGTATCGTGTTTCCCCACAAATGGATGCCATGGGATTACACCGTCTCTTGATGTGACATCGACCACACAGTCTCTCATGTCGGTCTTTTTAACCGGCCCCGAAACACTCACAAATAAGTGAGTAGCAGGGTCCTCAAGCAAGCCATTGTTGTTATATCTGCCATTTACTAGAAGATATTTCCATCCGTCACACCACTCTAGCTTTGCAGTGAGCTGATGTCTGTAGTAAACAGTTCAGCCAGCCATTTGGTCCTACATAACAATGTCAATCAGAGACTAAAACTCGCAAATAGGACCAAACATATGTGACATCTTTTGGCAGAACGAGGCTCCTGGAGGGATTTTGAAAATGAAGAGGAAGGCTACTTTGCTGAAATATATTTAGCAAAGCTGCCGTGAAGCAAGCGGGAACGAGGTTACGAAGCCAGGGGAGTGTTACTAACGAGGCTCGCGCAGGTATGTTATTGAACAACTGGTCCAGGTATGTGAAGGTATTCCTGTTAAAAATGCAATTTGTATGATTATTTGTTTAAAACGGAAAGCAAAAGTATCAATTATTAACAGAATATAAAGAAATAACATTTTTGATGTTGCGTCAAAGATGTCTATTTTGTTGCCTAGATGTTTAATTTAGTTAGCGGCTAGCCCAGCTAGCAGGCTTTTTGAAATATTGCTTGATGAAGATCATCACTTCAATGTATTAATTGTCAGCTGATTTATGTAAGGTTGGGTTTAGCAGTGAGGCAGCTAAATAATAGCGTTTAGTCATCCTTGTCCTACCTTTGTGTTATCTCCTCTTTGATTGGAAGTCTAGCTCTTTTTAAGTGGTGTAAAAAAACCTAACCTGGGAAATTAAAGATAGACCCCCATGAACGGTAAAATGACTTATAAGTACCTGATGTGAATTGGGAATTGGACTGTGATGGAGGCACACAGCGAGTTAAATGAGGGGAAATAATAAGGAACGAGAAGGTTATCAGGCTCTAAGCCTGGTTCATTCAGCCAGCCAGACTGCAAGTCATCACATATGCGGACTTCACTCTGAAAGCACCCGCGTCAGGGCTTTCTCTCTCTCTCTCTCTCTCTCTCTCTCTCTCTCTCTCTCTCTCTCTCTCTCTCTCTCTCTCTCTCTCTCGCTCTCTCTCTCTCTTTGTCCCTCCCTCTCCCTCAGTGGTGTGTTAATGGCGTTTATTAGAACTTGTGCTGCGAGGGACATAATAAAAAGTGAAAGCAGAGGTCATGCACCTCGGCTCTCTGTGACAGTGCCATGTTGACACTCTGCGGTGCGTGGAATCATCATCATCATTCCCTGCCGTCGCCGTCATCTCCGATCGTTATCTCCGACATCATCGATCATCTCTATTTCCATTAGAGGAAAAAAAGAAAAGAAACTACCGTCTTCATCAT
>NC_044070.1:12029977-12054977 GCF_902167405.1 Gadus morhua | reverse complement strand
GCGTTCGGGCAAAAACCACGGATGAAACGCATTGGATGTTTAGCACACACACTAATGATCCCCTGCCATTGTTACGCAACAGCCTTTCTTCGGGGGGGCCTGGGTTCTGGGAGCTATACTTGTTGCTATGTGGCGGTGCGTCGGTGTCAGCGCCAGCCAGAGCGTAGTAGTATGCTAAACACCTAGCCGTGTTGCAGTCTCCGTCCCCGCTGCCGCAGCGACCACCCTACCCTCGTGCCTTCCTTTTTTCAGACGTACTTCAGCTGTGTTTTCAGCGGCACGCGGTGTGCGTGACACCGCTTGGCATGTTGTCTTTCACCTCCTATTTATATTCACTCATATTTGCCGTCCAGAGGTTTCTATTCGAAACATCTAAGTGCCAGACGACAAGCTTTCAGCTATTTTTTTTTTCAAATTTAAGTGAGTTTGATTTTCAATTTCCCATTTACACCAGAGTGTGGCCGGTGTTCCTGTTGTGACGCTGATGGTTTTTGTCAATGTCTGGAATGCTTTTTACCATGCGCACCTCCCCTCCTAGGGGTCAACCGAAGCCCATTTGCATTAATCACCATGACAACTGCCTCCTTTGTGCATGTTGTGCCAGGCAGTGTCGAAGAGATGTGAGCCAGAGAGTGAGGTGTTAATGGTTTTATGAAAATAATCTCTCTCTTTTCTGTCTTTTATACATTTGACACAATATTCAATATTATGTTTTCCTATGCAATTAATAATAAAAAATATTGCCAAGCCGCACTTTTTCTTGATCGTTAAAAACAAGAGATCATGACTTGCTGGCTTTAGCCTTTGATAAAGACATGCTGGTATTTCTGGCCTCATCGCTGTCTCATCCTTTGAAGGGAATCGAGAATACTTGTGCAAGATTGGTCAAATATTTGACTTGCCGAGCTTCATATGCCATGACTGTGCACTCAGAATGCATTTCTCCTTCAAAGAAAATCGCTTGTGCTAAAACAACGCCATCTGCCATGTGCCATTTGTATAAATTTGTCTTTCATTGCTTCAAACTGTTTTGTTGTGATTTGGTTCTTTTTTGCTTTGATCGCTTTCTGCTTTGCTGACAATGATCATTAGGCATCGCGGTTTTCGATGTTTGCCTTCACGCAGTATCTTTACACACATGTTCAGCAAAAGAGCACACACAAAAAACAGAACTTGAGAATATGAATATCTGCCGCGTCTCCGGAAGGGATTAGTTTTACAATACACACAGACAGTCTTTTATGAGACCCTAATTAATTTTTGATCGCACTAATTAATCATTCACTTAAATGGTGGAGGGTATATCGGGAAAAAGAACGTAGCCTTTGCAGAGCCAGCTAATATTACACTGTAATAAAAAAATAAACTCTAGAGGTATTGGTAGAAAATGTCAAGATGAAAATGGGACAGTTGGTAAGACAGCCGATCCATTTCACTTTGGAGAGCAAACAGCTAGGCTAGGTTGGTTTTAGTGGGCTAGCCAAATGCTGTAACCACTCCATTGCTCTCTAGAAGGCTGATTCATGGTTACACATTCTGGACATACAAATGGCTTTCGCACAGCCGGCTGGGCAAGGATGGAAGCTGCAGGAGACAAGAAAGAGCTTTCACTTTGTATTTAACTATGCATCGTACGGAAATCGGTTACAAAGAAGATTCATAAGGTAACCTAGCGTGGAATAAGATGACATTATTCAATTACAAAAAGAAACCACTTTATCTCAGCCCCTTGATGCCTACGTTTTGGCCATCCTGTTGTTCACAACAACATTGTAAAAATGCAAAGGACATTCATTCTGGATTCTGGACAGTCTCTATGGCAAATTAGTGCTTGATGTTGAAATGAAATGACACCAAGGAATGTTGAAGTAATGCATGACCTTGCAGTGACTTTGAGGCAAATGTCAGAGACTTTCTGGGAACGTGCTGGCCTTTCGCACACAATGGACTCTGAAGCTAATGAGCTATTTATACTCCCCCCCCCCCCCCCCCCCCTCAACCAAACCCCCTTGAAAAAAACAAACTGTCCTCAAAAGACGGACCGAATTGTGAAGAGGCGCACTGTAAAAGCTGCGTATTCCCTGAGCAACAATCACACCGGGTAATAGAACCAGATGTTTACTCTGCCGTCCAGAGTCTCATCCAACAAAAAAAAAAACACCAGTACACGACATTACCCCTGTTGTCCTTGCCGCGCCGGCGACGGAGGATCGAAGCGGATCGCCGGCTGGCGGTAAAACGTGTCACGTCAAATCACTATGGTGGAGAGGCAACAGGTTACTTTGCATTTTAATTATGAGAAGGTCACACGGGGTTTGTTCTCCAGTGTACCGCTTCATGTGATTAAACATGCGGCCGACGCATAATTTATAGGGCATGGAGGACACTTTGACCCCATCACAAATCTTGCCATCTCACACACACAAGCCTCCGTCGGGGCCCAATGTAAATAATTCCTGACTAATTTATGCCCCTCGCCGTCAAGGCCGCGGGTGTACAGGAAGAGAAACAACAATCAATGATACATGTTGGAATTTCATTACCCCTCTTTGGTCTAATTCTGTATTGTTTCGGCTCTTTGTCTCTCCGTTGGCTAATTTTATTCCTAACATTATTCCTAAGTGTTGACGGAGAGGATGAAAGAAAGATTGCCGCGACACAATTCTCTAAATTGTAAAAATAAACTAAAAAGCCGTTCTCTGAGATTCTGCATCTTTTCCACTCTAGGAATTCTCTTGGTGGGATAGTGGACTGCAGCACTACGTGGCTCCACACTTCCCATAATTCATTCCAATTTGAGCATCACCACCACCAGCCCCACCACCACCAACAAAGGCACCACGAGGTGAACAATAACATAACCGACTTAGCTGACATGGGTCAACAAAGCATCCTCGGTTCACACGCACATGCACGAGCGTGCACGCACGCACACACACACAAGCACACACATACCCATCATTCTCTCAGCTTCTATTTATTTCCCATGGAAAGCTACTCTAATTCACACAGCCTCCCCCCTCCCCCTCTCCTCCCCCCTCCCCCCTCCTCCTCCCTCCTCCCCCCCACACACACACAGCCCCCTTGGTAAATGCATATGCCATTCACTACAGTTCAGAGCTCTGTATCTTGGCTCTACTCCATTAGATCCAGTTCTCAGACTTTAGCCCTTTTTTTCCCAATTTGCATACTGTACCGCTGCAGGGTTTTGCAGTGGGGGGCTTGGGGGGGGGGGGGGGGGGGGGGCGATGGTGGGGGGTTAACTAACTTTCTCACGTGGGAGGCAAAAGACTGTGACATAATTGTTCTGCTGGGCACATTATTAACACTCAGCGGCTGTGAATGCAGCCTCGCTATGCTTGGCTGAAGAAGTATGCTCCGGCAGAAATGAGGCGTTTTGTCATTTTTAATCGCAGGGGGGTGGGCTGTGGGTGGGGAAGGGGGAGGGGAAGAGGAGCGGGGGGTCTAAGATGTGACCAAAATAATGTGCTTCTTCGATGGGGGTGTGGAGGGGGGCTGTAGGAATTGTTTTGCCCACCCGGCTCTGAGCCGCGTCAACACTGTGCGATACACGCGCACACACAAACGCAGACCTGTTGTTGCCTCTGGCCTCAGCCCACCACCCCTGCCACCCCCCCCCCCCCCTACCCGGATGGCTCTCGCCGCCGTGGCCGTTCTTGTTCGATCATAATCCAGCGCCAACATGGCCGCCGGCGCTAATGGTATTTTTTCCCTCTATAGAGGCGTCAGGAGCGCCGCTCCTCAAAAACAAGGGCCGTCCTTAAGTGGTTCTCAACAGACACCAGATCAGACCATAATTAGCCCACCCCCTCCACTAACCCCTTCACCACTCCATCCCTACACACGGAGACACACACACACATACACACGCACACACACACACACACACACACATACACACACACGCACACACACACACACACACACACACACACACACACACACACATACACACACACACACACACACACACACACACACACACACACACACACACACACACACACACACACACACACACACACACACACACACAATAGAAGCGTAAATGGAGAGCTTTGAGAGCTTCTGGAAAGTGCTAACCTGATGCAGGTGTTCTGCAGGGCTGTGGCCCTCGTTGGGGCAGGGTGATTGGTTGACTCGGGTCAACAAACCGGCCGTGGAGATGGTTTGTAATTAAGCCTTATGAGTCCCGATTGGTTGAATCAGAGGAGAGGAGCATGGCTCTGTACTCCAGCCAGACGACATACACTTAGGGAGATGAGGTTTGGAATTCAGATGAATGAGTTGGCAATGAAAACAGGAGTGAAGAATAAGATCATTCTAACTTTTTACACTGTCGTTTTATGTTCTTTTCATCAAATCTACAGCCGGATGGCACACAACACACACACACACACACACACACGCACGCACGCACGCACGCACGCACGCACGCACGCACGCACGCACGCACGCACGCACGCACACACGCACACGCACACGCACACACTGACATAACACATGCAAAGCACATAACCAAAACCCTTCTGGAATTGCTTAATGTCTGTTTTCCAACAACCCATCACCTCATAAACTCATGGATTAGCCCCCACAAGGGAACGTCTCCACCTAGTTTATACTTTAATTAGTTTACCGCCGTTCTAAGACGTGGGAAAAAAACAACTGAAATCATAACTCTAACACCTCATAGTTAATGGATCTCAATAAATGAAATGTACATTTTGAAAATTGAGCAGGCACGCTTCCAGAGCGCACGGCTAGTTAATCATATGCTGACAGTTATTCATTGATTCTCTGCATCCACTCGACTTTCTGATACCACATGTCTCCCCCCCCCCCCCCCCCCCCCCCTCACCACCGGCCTTTCATTCCTTCTGCTTTGCATGACAGGCTTTGTGTGAGAGCCGTCTATTTCCCTTTTCTCTTCCTTTCCTTCTTCTTCTCTCTCGCTCTCTCTCCCTTCTCTCTGTTTTTTTTCCTTCTGCGTCGACATTGTTTGGTCTTCCGTTGTCGTTACGCATCCTGTTGTTTTTGTTTTTGCGCGGGTGTAAGAAAAAAGAAGAGAGAGAAAGGGGAGGGGGGGGGGGGGGTGGTCTTTCGTCGGTGTCTCAGACGGCCGTATCAGACGCTTGTTTAGCATAGTGCTTGTGGCTCGGGCCCCTTCCGTGGCCCTAATGAAAAGTAGGAGATAGGGTATGCTTGTCATGCTCCGCTGGCCCTCTGATGGGCAGGCCGTGGACCGTTACCCTGCCTGCATGCCAATTAATCTCAGCCTCTGAATTTCCCACTGCCCTCGTTTCCAGTCTCAGCTCCTCTGGCGTGGAGGGAGGAGGGCGAGGGAGGGGGCGGGGGGGGGGGGGGGGGGAGAATGAGAAAGAATACAAAACAAAAAAAAGCATTTCCATGGTCTGAGAGAAACAAATAGGCTTTTTTGCTTATCACCGTATGTCGAATTCAGACGCCGGATCTCCCTCTAGATACGAATTACTAGCCAACCGGTCGACACTAAGGTTTGAAGCATTTTACTATACAGACACTATACAGAAATATATATATACATGCCGCTTGCTTGCATATTGGCTTCAGACTCCGATTCAAGTTACTAGCCGACTGGGCCACAGTATAAGAGTTGAAGTGTTTTCCTATACAGACACTTATGGAGATATACACGTCTGCTGTTCATACCGATGCTAGACGGTCTCTTGGTGCTCATCAACGGGCTGAAAATCATTGACAGTAAGGCTGTTGATTGCATTTTAACAAGTGCGATTCCTTTTTTTTTAAATAGCATATTGGAGATACAGAGGCAGGCTGCTGTTTAGTTTTAAGTATACTGAATTAAACAGTTAACATAGAATGGTGAGTAGGACTCGGCTGGAATCCCACAGAAAACCATGTTACAAGGATTATTGAGTAGCATAATAGGCATGATATGACGTCATGATCCAAAACTAATGGTTGCCTTTACCTATGATATACAAATGCATTTATGAGATTCAATGAACCATAGAGATATACACTACCCTGATGATCGTGTACCACTTTCACACTCTGACTGTAGCTGCAAGCCAACTAGTCTCACAAATCAGACATTATATTAATGTCTAATAAGCCTAATGGCAGATTTCACTTTATTTCATATTTATTTGTCAACCAATCACATTGCTGGAGGTGGAAGATCTGTAAAGGCGTAATTGGCAAACACAAACTTGGCCAGCAGTAGAAAACAAAAAAAAGTGTCTGTCCAGCTTCCAAATCAACACGGTGTTGACAGTCCACCGTAGAAACGCACTTATTAAAATCCCCCTTCCGAAAGCTTTATTGACTCGCGCAAATTTGTCTCCTTTGCTAGAACATCTCCGTAACACAAAAGAGAACAAGGTGTACCTCCACCCATGGCAGAGGTTGGTTACCTCGTGTGTGCATACCCCCGCCTTCAAGGTTGACACCGGGCTTAAGACTGCACCGCGGCCGACAGGATTACAGCAGGCCAGGAGCGCAGGCCGAGATGAGATCCCCTCGTGGAGCCCTATCTCCCGCACTCCTTTGTACTTGTTTGTTAAAAAACATGTCTCCGGTATTTAGTAGCATTAGCATGCCACGCGGGTACAGGACGGCGGTGGGATTAAGGTGTTATTATTCTCTTTTATTTATGTGTCAAAGCAGCAGTTGAAGATGGGGGTTGGTGGGGGCTTGGGGGCCGGGGGGGGGGGGGGGGGCGGGGTGGGGGGAGGTGAGGCAGTGATCCCTGGTCCCAAACTCCACGGGCTCAGCCTGGTGCAGACAGCGGGGGGTGCTTTTCAAATCACCAGCCGTCATCTGTGGAGGGTAGATGAAGAGGATGTCGGGAGGGGGAGGGGGGGGAGGGAGGGTGAAGGAGGGAGGGAGTGACGGCCGGAGGGGAGGGGGATGAGTTGGGATGGTTCAGACGGAAAATGAATTGTATTGAAACGTATCCGAGTTTGCTGTACGATCATCCTTCTTGCGCCGGATCAAACGCTCCGTGATACAAGAGATACAAGTTTTTGTGAGGAAAAAGAAAGTGTGAAAATCAAAAAGGGCGTTTAAACAGTGAGGAAGCGTGCACACCCCTCTAAACAATAAAACAACCCCCCCCCCCCCGAATATGCCCATTCATCATTAATAATAGACATACTGAGCCAACCCGAGGTATCCAGGTTACAATTTGCCGAATAAATATTTCATGGCTAACATCTGTCTGTATATTCTGTGCCAGCGTGTTTTCAAGTAGCTACAAATGATCCTCAAACGGAAAAGTAAGTGAACAAGCTATCCAGGGAGCCGAACAAAGATGTAACGTGTCGGCAAAGGAAAAATATGCGAGTAAAGAACGATTTAGAGGAAGAGCAGGCGGAGGAGGAGGAGGTGGAGGAGGAAGAACAAAAAAATAATCACACCGGCAAATCGTTTTGCCCCTACTAGTCAAACACATTAAATATACATAGTGATAAACTATACCGAACACAGTATATGTGTTTGCATACATATATCTGTTTGTGTGTGTGTGTGTGTGTGTGTGTGTGTGTGTGTGTGTGTGTGTGTGTGCGTGTGCGTGTGCGTGTGCGTGTGCGTGTGTGTGTGTGCGTGCGTGCGTGCGTGCGTGCGTGCGTGCGTGCGTGCGTGCGTGCGTGCGTGCGTGCGTGCGTGCGTGCGTGCGTGTGGGTGTGTGTGAAGGTGAAGGTTGTATATGTGCGTGTATGTGTTCCCCATCTCAACTGGGACATTGGCCATGGCTTGGACAGCAGCCCCATTCTTCAGCAGCTTATCCCAGGACACTCTCAATTAGGCCCTAATGGGCGACCACATAAAAACCCGGCCTCTCAACAAAGGCAAAAGGGATGCATTCAGCCTTTTTACATTCGCCGTGTTACGGGGGCCACTTTTGTCCCCCGCCCGGGACGGAAAGCCCCGCCTAATCGTCACTAGTTTCACTGTTTCCTTCCCTGTTCGATTTCCCCCTGACCGTTGTCGCTTCTTTTAAGCGCGGCGTCTAAATCCGTTGTGATTGGACGATGGGGACGCACGCTTCACGGACATCCCCCCACCCCCTCAGAATGACAACCATCCGTCCTCTTGAAAGCAGGTCCCTGACAGCGTCTGCTCTGACAGCCACTTAACCACCACCATGCAACAAAGGTCAGATGTCAAACGGCTGTGTTTGGACCAAGCCTCACTCAGCCCCTGACGAGACGTGCCTGTGACTTAGCGACGCAGGCGGCGTGCGGGGCAGCGACATCACACACACACTTAACACTTCCATTTGTCTTTAAAACAGCCCCTGTTGTCGTTCTAAGTGTTTTATGCCACCTCGGGTAAGGGGGATAGACCAGAGGGGAGAGGGGGGGGGGTGTTAGGGGGGCTAGGACTAGGAAGAGGGGGGTCGAGGGGGGGAACAATATGAAACATGAATACAATAAAAAGTGCCTATAGCAGCCGCCCCATGCTGGGCTGGGACCGCAGCAGGCGCCACATCACAGGGCATCCATACGCAATGAGCCACCGCTGCTGTTGTTGTTTTTTTTCGTAGCTGCAGAGAATATGGCACAGAGTCAAAAAAAAAGCCATACTTTGAAAATTGGGGGGGTACCCCCTCACCCCACTCCCCCAATCCCAACCCCAAATGCCCCAATCTATTATCCTACAAAAACACGAGGAAAAAAAAGAATATATAGTTTACACAAAGTTGTTTACTCACCTACACAATATAGAGATGGGTAAAACAGCATGAATCTAAACGGCGTCTATTCTGTCACACCGTTCTTTTATCTTTGACAAATAAATGACGCACAATCTGTGGCGCGTGTGTCGAGGCGAGATGAATTAACGGGGGACGATACGTTCTAAAAGCTTGTTCTGAAACACTGAATCCCCAAATGGCTAACCCCCTCCCTTCCCCCTTTACATGTTGCTCTTGTCTTGGCTTTTCAAGGGCTCTCCAAAAACCCTTCTAGTGAAGATCCGCGCACGCCTAGCATACAGAATCTGAATCCCATGGATCGCAACATTAGTAGTCAAAATAATCCCTGCTGTCTTTGTTCATCATCCACATTTCAATTTTCCTCCTCTCCTTTTTAGGCTTTTTTATAAACGCAGCTATCAACTTGCAGCCAGCCATGCCTTTCAAAACGGAAGAAGCATCTTTTGTGGACTAAAATGCTCCAAATGTCACTGAAAAACAGTTTTGTCCTTCAAGAGTTTCACAAGACGTTTGTGATATCTCATGTAGGTCCTGTCGGGGCTTCTTTAGCACAAAGAAAGCCACCCTAGTCGCTGGAGCAATAGCCAAGAGGATACATCGTGCATCCATGCAATGCCTAATGAAATCTTTTGTGTATGGGTGGAAAAGGGTTTGAGACGATGCACACATCCTCTTCATCTTTCTGGATGGTGCTTAGGAAAAACTACAGAGGGGTCCCTCTTCTGCTGCTGCTGCTGGGGAACAGAGGAGACGAAGAAGAAGAAGAAGAAGAAGAAGAAGAAGAAGAAGAAGAAGAAGAAGAAGAAGAAGAAGAAGAAGAAGAAGAAGAAGACGAAGACGAAGAAGAAGAGGTTCTTAGATGGAAAGCACTCCATTGGTTTCAACAAAAGAAAGCCAATGCTCAAAGTGCACCAAGCTGCGTTGGCATCAGAGGCGTTTTTAATCACACAGAACCGCGCAAATGTACACACTATCCAACGTGTTTTCTAGGAAGATCGTTTAGTGCGTTCTACCAGAAGAGAATTAAGTGAGATTAGTTTGGGGAAACAAAGTATGACTCATAGTTGTCTGTTCGACATTCGTTTTCTTGCCTTTATTAAAAAGAGGAATGCCTCACAATTAGAATAAATAAATAAGAACATTATGAATAATTCATTGCCATGAAACATTTATTATTTATTATAATGGTACATTTTTATAATTCAGCAAACGTAAATGTATTGCTTTATCTAATCCAAGGGCACAACATTATAAATTCGGTTTTATATATTTACTGAAAAGATGTAGAAAGAACTTTGTTGGAAAACATTGTTGCTTATTAGGAAACACAGAAGTAATTGAGCAAACTGACATGTTCTATTGATGATTCATTCATATTCAATGATCTTCCGATATTGCTCAATAAAGAACATCACTGATGTGTCGTAAAGGACCGCGATCTGACGCATGGGACCCAATGGAAAATAAAACACTTTAGCGATACTTGCTCACAACGATCGCTTGTGCGGCATCGTGTCATCAGACACCAGTTGGGAGAAATATTAAACCGCACCAAGCTTTTGTATCTGCGTACTTGTTGTTGGGCTGATCTTGCAGCCTTGGAAGACGAAAGAGACGATGAAACCCATCCATTACACAGTGGTGAGAGGGGTAACACTGTCGATATTTATCAAATAAAACATAGGGGGTAACACTGTTGTTTTTCTTTGGTCGTCATGAAAAAAACCACAAGGGGTAACACTGTCGTTTTTTATTGGTCGTCATGAAAAAAAACATAAGGGGTAACACTGTTGTTTTTTATTGGTCATCATGAAAAAAACCATAAGGGGTAACACTGTCGTTTTTTATTGGTCGTCATGAAAAAAAAAATAAGGGGTAACACTGTCGTTTTTCATTGGTCGTCATGAAAAAAAACATTAGGGGTAACACTGTCGTTTTTTATTGGTCGTCATGAAAGAAAACATAAGTGGTAACACTGTCGTTTTTTATTGGTCGTCATGAAAAAAAGCATAAGGGGTAACACTGTTGTTTTATATTGGTCGTCATGAAAAAAAACATAAGGGGGTAACACTGTTGTTTTTTATTGGTTGTCATGAAAAAAACCTAAGGGGTAACACTGTTGTTTTTTTATTGGTCGTCATGAAAAAAAACATAAGGGGTAACACTGTTGTTTTTTATTGGTCGTCATGAAAAAAAACATAAGGGGTAACACTGTTGTCTTTGTCAAATAAAATATAAGGGGTAAGACTGTTGTTTTTTATTGGTCGTCATGAAAAAAAACATAAAGGGTAACACTGTTGTCTGTGTCAAATAAAATATGAGGGGTAACACTTGTTTTTCTTTGGTCGTCATGAAAAAAACCACAAGGGGTAAAACTGTCGTTTTTTATTGGTCGTCATGAAAAAAAACATAAGGGGTAACACTGTCGTTTTTTATTGGTCGTCATGAAAAAAAACATAAGAGAAATAATAGAAATACACACATACATTTTAATGTCATGTATATCCTCTTCATTGATGATTGATTATTGTGTATTGTCATCGCCTCACTGCCTAACCCACTGGAGACCGCGGCTCAATTTCTGTGGAAAACACAATATCTTTAATTTTAAACGTAATGCTATCATGTCTATTGCATATATAATATAGTGTCATATATAACCAGAGACATATTTTAATACAAAATCTCAGTGGGGTGTGGAGAGAGCTGTGAGCTAAACCCCTGGAGACCGGGGTTCAAGTCCGGTTGATGTCCTCTGTTTGAAGACTCTTATCTCTATTTCATGCAAATTATAAAGTCAAGTATAACCATTGTGATGACTTTCTCCTGTGTCTTGATGGAGCATTGATAAGTTCGTAGGTTAACACTCTAAACTGCTCAGGTTTGGATCCCCGTAAAAACGTCGGCAGGGGTAACGCTGTTATTTTTTATTTGTCGTCATGAAAAAAATCACAAGGGGTAACACTGTTGTTTTTTATTGGTCGTCATGAAAAAAACATAAGGGGTAACACTGTTGTTTTTTATTGGTCGTCATGAAAAAAAACATAAGGGGTAACACTGTTGTTTTTTATTGGTCATCATGAAAATAAACATAAGGGGTAACACTGTCGTTTTTTATTGGTCGTCATGAAAAAAAACATAAGGGGTAACACTGTCGTTTTTTATTGGTCGTCATGAATAAAACCAAAAGGGGTAACACTGTTGTTTTTTATTGGTCATCCTGAAAAAATTATAAGGGGTAACACTGTTGTTTTTTTTTGGTTGTCATGAAAGAAAACATAAGGGGTAACACTGTCGTTTTCTATTGGTCGCCATGAAAAAAAGCCTAGGGGGTAACACTGTTGTTTTATATTGGTCGTCATGAAAAAGAACATAAGGGGTAACACTGTTGTTTTTTATTGGTCGTCATGAAAAAAACATACACTGTTGTTTTTTTATTGGTCGTCATGAAAAAAATCATAAGGGGTAACACTGTTGTCTTTTTCAAATAAAATATAAGGGGTAAGACTGTGGTTTTTTATTTGTCGTCATGAAAAAAAACATAAAGGGTAACACTGTTGTCTGTGTCAAATAAAATATAAGGGGTAACACTTGTTTTTCTTTGGTCGTCATGAAAAAAACACCAAGGGGTAAAGCTGTCGTTTTTTATTGGTCGTCATGAAAAAAAACATAAGGGGTAACACTGTTGTTTTTTATTGGTCGTCCTGAAAAAACATAAGGGGTAACACTGTCGTTTTTTATTGGTCGTCATGAAAAAAAACATAAGAGAAATAATAGAAATACACACATACATTTTAATGTCATGTATATCCTCTTTATTGATGATTGATTATTGTGTATTGTCATCGCCTCACTGCCTAACCCACTGGAGACCGCGGCTCAATTTCTGTGGAAAACACAATATCTTTCATTTTAAATGTAATGCTATCATGTCAATTGCACTGTCATATATAACCAGAGACATATTTTAATTATAAATCTCAGTGGGGAGTGGAGAGAGCTGTGAGCTAACCCCCTGGAGACCGGGGTTCAAGTCCGGTTGATGTCCGATGTTGGAGGACTCTTATCTCTATTTCATGCGAATTATAAAGTCAAGTATAACCATTGTGATGACTTTCTTCTGTGTCTTGTTGGAGCATTGATAAGTTCGGAGGTTAACACTCTAAACAGCTCAGGTTCGGATCCCAGTAAAGACGTCGGCAGGGGTAACGCTCTAATTTTTTATTGGTCGTCATGAAAAAAACATAAGGGGAAACACTGTTGTTTTTTATTGGTCGTCATGAAAAAAACATAAGGGGTAACACTGTTGCTTTTTATTGGTCGTCATGAAAAAAAACATAAGGGGTAACACTGTTGTTTTTTATTGGTCATCATGAAAAAAAACATTAGGGGTAACACTGTCGTTTTTTATTGGTCGTCATGAAAGAAAACATAAGTGGTAACACTGTCGTTTTTTATTGGTCGTCATGAAAAAAAGCATAAGGGGTAACACTGTTGTTTTATATTGGTCGTCATGAAAAAAAACATAAGGGGGTAACACTGTTGTTTTTTATTGGTCGTCATGAAAAAAACCTAAGGGGTAACACTGTTGTTTTTTTATTGGTCGTCATGAAAAAAAACATAAGGGGTAACACTGTTGTTTTTTATTGGTCATCATGAAAAAAAACATTAGGGGTAACACTGTCATTTTTTATTGGTCGTCATGAAAGAAAACATAAGGGGTAACACTGTCGTTTTTTATTGGTCGTCTTGAAAAAAAGCATAAGGGGTAACACTGTTGTTTTATATTGGTCGTCATGAAAAAAAACATAAGGGGTAACACTGTTGTTTTTTATTGGTCGTCATGAAAAAAATCTAAGGGGTAACACTGTTGTTTTTTTATTGGTCGTCATGAAAAAAAACATAAGGGGTAACACTGTTGTTTTTTATTGGTCGTCATGAAAAAAAACATAAGGGGTAACACTGTTGTCTTTGTCAAATAAAATATAAGGGGTAAGACTGTTGTTTTTTATTGGTCGTCATGAAAAAAAACATAAAGGGTAACACTGTTGTCTGTGTCAAATAAAATATGAGGGGTAACACTTGTTTTTCTTTGGTCGTCATGAAAAAAACCACAAGGGGTAAAACTGTCGTTTTTTATTGGTCGTCATGAAAAAAAACATAAGGGGTAACACTGTCGTTTTTTATTGGTCGTCATGAAAAAAAACATAAGAGAAATAATAGAAATACACACATACATTTTAATGTCATGTATATCCTCTTCATTGATGATTGATCATTGTGTATTGTCATCGCCTCACTGCCTAACCCACTGGAGACCGCGGCTCAATTTCTGTGGAAAACACAATATCTTTAATTTTAAACGTAATGCTATCATGTCTATTGCATATATAATATAGTGTCATATATAACCAGAGACATATTTTAATACAAAATCTCAGTGGGGTGTGGAGAGAGCTGTGAGCTAAACCCCTGGAGACCGGGGTTCAAGTCCGGTTGATGTCCTCTGTTTGAAGACTCTTATCTCGATTTCATGCAAATTATAAAGTCAAGTATAACCATTGTGATGACTTTCTCCTGTGTCTTGATGGAGCATTGATAAGTTCGTAGGTTAACACTCTAAACTGCTCAGGTTTGGATCCCCGTAAAAACGTCGGCAGGGGTAACGCTGTTATTTTTTATTTGTCGTCATGAAAAAAATCACAAGGGGTAACACTGTTGTTTTTTATTGGTCGTCATGAAAAAAAACATAAGGGGTAACACTGTTGTTTTTTATTGGTCATCATGAAAATAAACATAAGGGGTAACACTGTCGTTTTTTATTGGTCATCATGAAAAAAAACATAAGGGGTAACACTGTCGTTTTTTATTGGTCGTCATGAATAAAACCATAAGGGGTAACACTGTTGTTTTTTATTGGTCATCCTGAAAAAATTATAAGGGGTAACACTGTTGTTTTTTTTTGGTTGTCATGAAAGAAAACATAAGGGGTAACACTGTCGTTTTCTATTGGTCGCCATGAAAAAAAGCCTAAGGGGTAACACTGTTGTTTTATATTGGTCGTCATGAAAAAGAACATAAGGGGTAACACTGTTGTTTTATATTGGTCGTCATGAAAAAAAACATAAGGGGTAACACTGTTGTCTTTGTCAAATAAAATATAAGGGGTAAGACTGTTGTTTTTCATTGGTCGTCATGAAAAAAATCATAAAGGGTAACACTGTTGTCTGTGTCAAATAAAATATAAGGGGTAACACTTGTTTTTCTTTGGTCGTCATGAAAAAAACCACAAGGGGGAAAGCTGTCGTTTTTTATTGGTCGTCATGAAAAAAAACATTTGGGGTAACACTGTCGTTTTTTATTGGTCGTCATGAAAAAAAACATAAGGGGTAGCACTGTCGTTTTTTATTGGTCGTCATGAAAAAAACCATAAGGGGTAGCACTGTTGTTTTTTATTGGTCATATATAACCAGAGACATATTTTAATTATAAATCTCAGTGGGGAGTGGAGAGAGCTTTGAGCTAACCCCCTGGAGACCGGGGTTCAAGTCCGGTTGATGTCATCTGTTGGAAGACTCATTTCTCTATTTCATGCGAATTATAAAGTCAAGTATAATCATTGTGATTACTTTCTTGTGTCTTGATGGAGCATTGATAAGTTCGGAGGTTAACACTCTAAACAGCTCAGTTTCTGATCCCCGTAAAAACGTCGCCAGGGGTAACGCTGTTGTTTTTTATCGGTCGTCATGAAAAAAACATAAGGGGAAACACTGTTGTTTTTTATTGGTCGTCATGAAAAAAACCATAAGGGGTAACACTGTTGTTTTTTATTGGTCGTCATGAAAGAAACATAAGGGGTAACAATGTTGTTTTTTGTTGGTCCTCATGAAAAAAAACATAAGGGGTAACACTGTAGTTTTTTATTGGTCGTCATGAAAAAAAACATAAGGGGTAACACTGTCGTTTTTTATTGGTCGTCATGAAAGAAACATAAGGGGTAACAATGTTGTTTTTTGTTGGTTGTCATGAAAAAAAACATAAGGGGTAACACGGTTGTTTTTTATTGGTCGTCATGAAAAAAAACATAAAGGGTAACACTGTTGTCTGTGTCAAATAAAATATAAGGGGTAACACTTGTTTTTCTTTGGTCGTAATGAAAAAAACCACAAGGGGGAAAGCTGTCGTTTTTTATTGGTCGTCATGAAAAAAAACATTTGGGGTAACACTGTCGTTTTTTATTGGTCGTCATGAAAAAAACCAAGAGGGGTAACATTGTTGTTTTTTATTGGTCGTCCTGAAAAAAACATAAGGGGTAACATTGTTGTTTTTTTTTGGTCGTCATGAAAAAAAACATAAGGGGTAACACTGTTGTTTTTTTTTGGTCGTCATGAAAGAAAAATAAGGGGTAACACTGTCGTTTTTTAATGGTCGTCATGAAAAAAAGAATAAGGGGTAACACTGTTGTTTTCTAATTGGTCGTCATGAAAAAAAACATAAGGGGTAACACTGTTGTTTTTTATTGGTCGTCATGAAAAAAAACATAAGGGGTAACACTGTTGTCTTTGTCAAATAAAATATAAGGGGTAAGACTGTTGTTTTTCATTGGTCGTCATGAAAAAAAACATAAAGGGTAACACTGTTGTCTGTGTCAAATAAAACATAAGGGGTAACACTGTTGTTTTATATTGGTCGTCATGAAAAAAAACATAAGGGGTAACACTGTTGTCTTTGTCAAATAAAATATAAGGGGTAAGACTGTTGTTTTTCATTGGTCGTCATGAAAAAAATCATAAAGGGTAACACTGTTGTCTGTGTCAAATAAAATATAAGGGGTAACACTTGTTTTTCTTTGGTCGTCATGAAAAAAACCACAAGGGGGAAAGCTGTCGTTTTTTATTGGTCGTCATGAAAAAAAACATTTGGGGTAACACTGTCGTTTTTTATTGGTCGTCATGAAAAAAAACATAAGGGGTAGCACTGTCGTTTTTTATTGGTCGTCATGAAAAAAACCATAAGGGGTAGCACTGTTGTTTTTTATTGGTCATATATAACCAGAGACATATTTTAATTATAAATCTCAGTGGGGAGTGGAGAGAGCTTTGAGCTAACCCCCTGGAGACCGGGGTTCAAGTCCGGTTGATGTCATCTGTTGGAAGACTCATTTCTCTATTTCATGCGAATTATAAAGTCAAGTATAATCATTGTGATTACTTTCTTGTGTCTTGATGGAGCATTGATAAGTTCGGAGGTTAACACTCTAAACAGCTCAGTTTCTGATCCCCGTAAAAACGTCGCCAGGGGTAACGCTGTTGTTTTTTATCGGTCGTCATGAAAAAAACATAAGGGGAAACACTGTTGTTTTTTATTGGTCGTCATGAAAAAAACCATAAGGGGTAACACTGTTGTTTTTTATTGGTCGTCATGAAAGAAACATAAGGGGTAACAATGTTGTTTTTTGTTGGTCCTCATGAAAAAAAACATAAGGGGTAACACTGTAGTTTTTTATTGGTCGTCATGAAAAAAAACATAAGGGGTAACACTGTCGTTTTTTATTGGTCGTCATGAAAGAAACATAAGGGGTAACAATGTTGTTTTTTGTTGGTTGTCATGAAAAAAAACATAAGGGGTAACACGGTTGTTTTTTATTGGTCGTCATGAAAAAAAACATAAAGGGTAACACTGTTGTCTGTGTCAAATAAAATATAAGGGGTAACACTTGTTTTTCTTTGGTCGTAATGAAAAAAACCACAAGGGGGAAAGCTGTCGTTTTTTATTGGTCGTCATGAAAAAAAACATTTGGGGTAACACTGTCGTTTTTTATTGGTCGTCATGAAAAAAACCAAGAGGGGTAACATTGTTGTTTTTTATTGGTCGTCCTGAAAAAAACATAAGGGGTAACATTGTTGTTTTTTTTTGGTCGTCATGAAAAAAAACATAAGGGGTAACACTGTTGTTTTTTTTTGGTCGTCATGAAAGAAAAATAAGGGGTAACACTGTCGTTTTTTAATGGTCGTCATGAAAAAAAGAATAAGGGGTAACACTGTTGTTTTCTAATTGGTCGTCATGAAAAAAAACATAAGGGGTAACACTGTTGTTTTTTATTGGTCGTCATGAAAAAAAACATAAGGGGTAACACTGTTGTCTTTGTCAAATAAAATATAAGGGGTAAGACTGTTGTTTTTCATTGGTCGTCATGAAAAAAAACATAAAGGGTAACACTGTTGTCTGTGTCAAATAAAATATAAGGGGTAACACTTGTTTTTCTTTGGTCGTAATGAAAAAAACCACAAGGGGGAAAGCTGTCGTTTTTTATTGGTCGTCATGAAAAAAACCATAAGGGGTAGCACTGTTGTTTTTTATTGGTCATATATAACCAGAGACATATTTTAATTATAAATCTCAGTGGGGAGTGGAGAGAGCTTTGAGCTAACCCCCTGGAGACCGGGGTTCAAGTCCGGTTGATGTTATCTGTTGGAAGACTCTTATCTCTATTTCA
This sequence comes from Gadus morhua, assembly GCF_902167405.1. Taxonomy (NCBI): domain Eukaryota; kingdom Metazoa; phylum Chordata; class Actinopteri; order Gadiformes; family Gadidae; genus Gadus; species Gadus morhua. The sequence continues at coordinate 12,036,738 of NC_044070.1, read as the reverse complement.
TGCGAATTATAAAGTCAAGTATAACCATTGTGATGACTTTCTTGTTTCTTGATGGAGCATTGATAAGTTCGGAGGTGAACACTCTAAACAGCTCAGTTTCTGATCCCCGTAAAAACATCGGCAGGGGTAACGCTGTTGTTTTTTATTGGTCTTCATGAAAAAAACATAAGGGGAAACACAGTTGTTTTTTATTGGTCGTCATGAAAAAAACCATAAGGGGTAACACTGTTGTTTTTTGTTGGTCGTCATAAAAAAAAAACATAAGGGGTAACACTGTAGTTTTTTTATTGGTCGTCATGAAAAAAAACATAAGGGGTAACACTGTCGTTTTTTATTGGTCGTCATGAAAAAAACCAAAAGGGGTAACATTGTTGTTTTTTATTGGTCGTTCTGAAAAAAACATAAGGGGTAACACTGTTGTTTTCTTTTGGTCGTCATGAAAAAAAACATAAGGGGTAACACTGTTGTTTTTTTTTGGTCGTCATGAAAAAAAACATAAGGTGTAACACTGTTGTTTTTTTTTGGTCGTCATGAAAAAAAACATAAGGGGTAACACTGTTGTTTTTTATTGGTCGTCCTGAAAAAAACATAAGGGGTAACACTGTTGTTTTTTTTTGGTCGTCATGAAAAAAAACATAAGGGGTAACACTGTTGTTTTTTTATTGGTCGTCATGAAAAAAAACATAAGGGGTAACGCTGTTGTTTTTTTATTGGTCGTCATGAATAAAAACATTTGAAAAAAAAAAAAATTGTCCTTGTCAAATAAAATATAAGGGGTAACACTGTTGTTTTTCATCAGTCATCATGGGAAAAAAACATAAGGGGTAACACTTTTGTTTTTATCAAATGAAACGTAAAGGGTAACACTGCGTTTTTTATCTGTCGTCAAGAAAAACCCATAAGGGGTAACACTGTCGAAATGTATCGAATAAAACATGGGGGTATCTGCCAACTATTAATAAACTATTATCATTACGAAATAAATCAACACAAATACATAGCGTTTATCCTCGATTAATTGTGTGACATGCTTGTCATTGCCAGCAACCATTTAAATTCGTCTGAATGTCAATGATTTGGGCTAGGTTAGTTATTAGTCATTCGAAATAAAGCCCTCCTCCAAGTCAGGAGTGCCGGCCACGTTGAAGTCAATGTAAGCTCGCTAACTTTTTGCTGTCTACCAAGCAGAGACAGCTTTTCATTGGCGCAAGAAAATTCACCCTCGGGTCGCACCAGTGTGCGCCCCAGGCCAATGGTATCGCTTTTCTTTTTTGTTATCACCACATGATTGGACATTTCAGCGAATCAATCAAATAGGCTACCTCCCTCAGCAGCATTCGCACACCGCAACTACATGTAGAGAGGAGATAGATCGCTAACTAGCAGAGTGTTGTAAGCACTTTCCACCCTTTTCAGTGGAGGAATTGGACTCCCCAAGCAATGTTATACTTAAAAGGAGCAAGTAAGTTACATATTCATTTAGTCTTTCGGCCTGTAGCATATAAACAAAATGAAGCAACTCTCCCATATTTCCAACTGCATTTGAAGTAGACATTGAGACTCACAAAAAATGGACGCTTTAGGACAGTGATCATGATTTGTCTCAATATCAAAATAACAACAATGGGTCAAATAGCAATGGCTGGTGGAATGGCCATGAAGTAGGTCTGTATATGCAGTGTAAGCTTTTCCAGGCCCTGTAAGACAGGATGTAGGCTATGAATATGAATGAAAAGTAGGTAAATAGGTAGTGACCAATTGGCCATCCCCAAAATGCACCAGAATACAGGAAATCAAATCTATTAAATTAAAAAAAAATGATGGGGGTTAGGGTTAGGGTGTCTATTACTGTGCCCCACCAACATGTTTGATCGCCAGCCGCCACTGGTGAGATCTGTGGAGGGTCGAACCAACAGAGAATGGGCCATTGAGTCGTGTATCGGCGTAATCTCAGAACCCCCCACGCCCACCAAGTCTGCTTTTAAGAGCACCAAACCGGAGCTGGCATTTAGCTACGGTTTCCACTTCCCTTTCCTCGCCCTCCCCCTACTCTTTCTCTTTTTTTTCTCATACAATCTGTCCGAGGAACCTTGGAAAGTAATTACATCATTGTGATTCTCCCTTGCAACTTGTCCAATTGGGTCTCTGGGAACCTTGATGCAAGAGGTATGCCGTTGCAGGTGCAGTCGCAATTAGTGGGTGCAGGAAGAACAATAGCATGGTGTAAGCATCCAGGATGCAGCTGTGATTCTGCTGAACAGTGCATGCTTTTAATGTGCGCACGTAGGTTTGTCGATCATAACGGGATAACAAAGATGTCACCGTGAACGTTTAACACGCGCCATTACTTATCCGTCAACAAAGATCAGAATGTTTCTAAAATCCCCCACTTTAAATTCCAACCTGCTGCTGTTTTTTTTTTTCTTCTAAAAACAAACTCAAAATGTTGGCCTCCAAAAAATGGATTTCGCATGACTGCCGTTTGCCATCCAGGTTGTTTACCCTTCTGAATAACACCCTCCGTGCCCCCCCACCCCCACCACCAAATCTTCAAACCGCCAAAATGTGAATATCCTATGCAGAGCAGCTCTCCTCGCTGAACCCAGCCATTAATAACAACTCGCCAAACAACAGCTATTGTCGTCCCTCAGCGTGGGGCTGCCTTCTGCGGCGCGTGTTGTGCCTCGACGGAAGAAACACGCACACACGCACACACGCAAACACGCTGACGCACCCCCCCCCCCCACGCACACACGCGCAGGCGGAGATGAGTGGCACATCGGCTCCCTGCTCCCTTTCATTCTTTCATTCTTTCATTCTTCCATTCTTTCATTCCTCCCCACCATGCACAATATTTGTTATGCTGTCGCTTGTGAAGTAGTGTTTCGGGAGAGCGGAGTGTGTGGGGGCACAGGGTTGTAGGAGGGGGGGGGGGGGGGGGGGGGGGGGGGGGGGGGGGGGGTGCGGAGGGGGAGGGCTGGGGGGGGGGGGGGGGGGGGCTGGGACATAAAAGCAGCCATCTTGGCTTAAACCTGCTGCCGCTACTTCTGCTCGGCTCAAAACAGAAACGCATGCAGTTTTATTTATAGAGAGCCTAATAGATAAACAAGTGCACACGTATCGGTGATGAGCGGCTGAGCAGCAACTGACACTTAAAAATGCAGCATGGCGCGTGGGTGTGCGTGCATGTGTGTGTGTTTTCACACGTGTGTGTGTGTGTGTATGTGTGTGTGTGTGTGTGTGTGTGTGTGTGTGTGTGTGTGTGTGTGTTTGTGCATCAAATGATCGTTCCTCTTCAGGTAAATAGGAAATGAGTATTGTTTGAAAAGAAGAAGGGTGAAAAAATGAAAACAAGGAACTCGCTGTAACGTGAGACAACCGCTTCCCGGTTCAACACCACTCATTGACGTGAAATAATCTCAATCAAGGAAGTGCATCATAACACACACACACCCCGTATCACCACGAGGAACGTTGAAAGGTGTAAGCCATGCTCGGCAATCCAAGGAGAGAGAGAGAGAGAGAGAGAGAGAGAGAGAGAGAGAGAGAGGCAGAGAGAGAGAGAGGGAGACGTGCCGAGGACGGCTCTTTGAAACTCATCGGCATTAATAATGTATTTTCGACAGGAGGAGATTTTTTTATTTATTTTTTCTGACGGTTTTCGTCTCTAATGCGTGGCGGCGCTGGTGGAGGGGCGCCCCCCCTGGTAAACTTATTTTCCTATTCGCTCATTCGTTTGACTCGTTACACCGCGGGTCAGCGAGCGGTGCGGCGGCCGGGGGTGGGTGGGGGGGGGGGGGAGGCTCATCCCGGAGTCGTTCCCGTTCTAGCTGCCTCGCTTCTCTCTCTCCTACTACGTTTTCTTTTTTTTCTTTTGCTACACTTCAAAGTCTCTCCTTCTGCACACCTTGAGACCTCCCCCGCCCTCCCACCCCCCCCCCCCTTCGCCCTCCCCCCCTTCCCACCCCCACCATCCCCTCCCCGCACAACCGCTCCGAGATGCAGAATAAAAGAGGAGGTTCGTTGTGCTTTGAAGAAACTGATCCCTGAAGATGTCGCTCCGCTGGATGGGAGCCAGCGTTTCTGCGGTGCTGGCGCGGTGATATACCGCCATGGTTTTCTCCCCCTGCCACACTGGCTCGTCCCTTCCCTTTGTGAAAGAGATAGTGTAAGATCTGCTATTACGAGTTCATGTCCCCCCCCCCCACCACCCTGACCCCCTCCCCAGCCCCTCACCCCTTCAGTGATGTCACCACCAATGTGCCGATGTGGTTCTTTGCTTGTTAAAGGTGACATTTTATACCACCAGGTGTGAGTGTGATTAGCTGTTACAAGCCGTTTTGAAAATCGGCCTCTTCTGACATCTCAAGTGGGCATGTCCACCTAGGTGTGTGCTGGATAGATTCGTCTACAAGCCAACCCAGTGGACTGTAGCAAACGTTGCACATCTATCCGTCATTCATCCAGGTGGACAAGCCAACTTGTGATGTCAACAGAGGCCGTTTTTCAAAACGGCGTGTAACGGCTAACCATACTCATACCTGGTGGTATAATATGTCAGCTTTAAGGATGCGTACTTCGTCGAGGGCTCGACAGTAAGAGAAAGGGGTCAAAAAGGCTCATGATGAATGATCAGAGCTCGACTTTGGAAATCTCGAAACTCAAATCAAAACAGGATGCACCGTTCTAAATTCAGTTAACAACGATCGAGGTAACCAAGGGTTTTAATTGACGGCGCACTGACTAAACCTGCCCTGATGTGCTGGACTCTGCATCGAGTCCCTACAGCACAGACACTATCAGAGAGCCACAAGCTGGGCCACATACAGCAGATTCAGCAATCAATGTGAATGCGAAACATGCTTACTGCTCATTGGACCGGATGGGCAAAATAGAAAAAAACACATAAAAAAAAATCCTTACTCCTGACACAACATTATTTCTTTGAGTCTATCAAGAAATAACTGCATTTGCAGAGCTGAGGGAGGAATACATTATCAGCAGTTAGGCTAAAATGACAACACGCATTACACAGAGATTAGTTTGCACAAGGCGGCTAATGGATCCAATCACAGTGCATTAATAAACAAGACACTTAGCTTTGTATCTACCTGAAGAGGCTCATCAATCTTTCATCCAGATAGCCCCGGCCCGGCCAGGCAGCAGTGGCGGCCGCCCCGATATATTGACTGAAGGGAAAACATTGTCAATGTGTCATATCTGCATGGCGCACGGCTTATGTGAATAGGAAAATAATTGCCGCTGCACAGCTGCGAAGGGACATCAGCGATTTGTACTCTTTAGGGCTGCAGATAGTTCTTGACTAAGTGAAACGTCGGGATTATAGAGACAAATGTCTAATGGAAGATGAAAACAACAAGAAAAGATTTATTTAAGTCTGAAATAGGATTCATTGTGCGCACGCGGGTTGATTATTTGTGACAGCGACTTATCTTGATCTGCTTTGCTGTCGAGCTCTCGCGGGGTTCTATTTACGTCGTGAGTAGTCTGACTCTGGTTTCACTTTGTTACTCAATCTCCCGAGTTAAACTGGTTGGGGCTGAATCCCAAATTACCGTTCTGCTGCAGCACATGCCCCGGGATCTGCAGAGATCCAAGCCGCTACGCAGAGACCTGTGCACTGCCCCTCATGAACCGCGGCGCGTACGCAGCAGACCTTTCAGAGGTTATCAGTTAATGGTAAGCGGTAAGCGGTTAGTGGATTTAGCTGTTAGCAGTTACCAGTGTATTTACATAAAACAACCGTTTTTCAGCAGTACATTTGAACGGTTATTTAACATTTTTTCATGCGGATGTTTTGCTTTTTCCACTTATTATCAATGACTCTATCATATCGGTTACCGGACCGCGAATGGGAACCGTTGGTCGGTTCATTCAAATTTGGGGCCAGAAATGTTATACTATCTACTGTATATAGTGATACTATACTAGCTTGAGTGTGTCTCACCCAGATGTCACCTCCTCACCCTCACCGATGCTCCCCCATAAGGTCCTTGGCCGCCTCCTACTCAGCCTTTACATTCTCCATATTGCACAAATCCCCCAGACATATTAGATTACACAGACATGGTATGTCCTGTAACTGCTAAACGCTGACAACATGGCGGTGCTACGTTGGGAAAACAAAACTGTGGGTGACCCATTGGTCCTCTGTGTAGCTGCTACGAATCTCCTCAGACCGTGAGTCTGGCGTTCGCTTCGGTTCTATTCGTACAAGCCTTTATCTGTTACAGTCCCAGAGAGCTTCGCAGGCCTTCATCACACGCTGATATACTTGAAACAAAAAAAAATCGATATTTGGTGATTTCTCACGGGCAACACGGAGGGCTTGCAACCAAATTGAAGGGCCGCGTTGGGCTTTGAGGAACAGGGTGCGCAGCGTACTCAGGTGAACCACTCAAAGTAGATAGCCATGCGCACCGATTCAACCGCTGCCTGCAATTTATTGTGCGACGACGATTCTGCGTTGATACTTGTGCCTCGTCTCGTCAAGACTTGTGTGTATTAAACAAACAGCCCACACACATCGCCCTGACTATAATGTACTCTGTCGACATCACCCTGTCCGACACCACTTGACAGCCCATGCAAACATGCCAACTGTAATCTTGTTTTAAGTAGATCAGGGCCTCTGAAGGGTAAAGAAAGCTACTTGAATCCAAGGGAAGATAACTGCAGCAACGAAACTGAAAACTAGCTAGGTCAGAACAGCGGGAGTCTTCCACTCCTCCTCGTCTATC
>NC_044070.1:12017477-12024977 GCF_902167405.1 Gadus morhua | reverse complement strand
AGAGAGGCAGGAGATATACCTTGATTTCAAAACCAGTTACTCATCTTTGATGCTCCTGTCTGCTTCCTATTGGCTTTGTCTTGCCTCCCTGCTTTCCCTCCTCTCCTCCGTGGCCGACAAAGGGCGTCTCGTCTCTATTTATCATGCGCCTCTACAAAGCGCTCTGCTGAATAGGATGTTAGATTCTTTCTTGTCTCTCTTCTCTTTTTCTGCCGTTGTGTGTCCGCATCGCCATTGATTATTAGACGCATTGAGGCTGCCCCGCCCACAATCCAATTTAGGCATAGGTGTGGGAATGTCTAAGGTGGCACTCAACACACACGAACGCACACACACCCAGACCAACACACACACACCCAGACCAACACACACACACACACACACACACACACACACACACACACACACACACACACACACACACACACAAACAGACACACAAAGACCAACAAGCACACACACACACACATACACACACACAAACACACAGCCAGACTCATGCACTCATACCCACGCACACACACCCGATTGCACAGAGGCTGATGTTAGCATTTGAGGTGGGGACCGTGTTTGGCCCGTTGGGTTGTTATTTAATCTTATCCGGGGGGGTGATACTGTGTGGCTGCAGTGCCAGAGCCTCTCCCCTAAGGGGGGAACGGGTGCACCTTGAGCCGGCACTGGAGACAGATATACAGTGTGTAGGGGCAGGAGTAACACTACCCTGCAGACGACAAGAACGTTATGGGCTGCATATCGCTGTCTGTGTGTATATAGTCCTGTTACCATAGTGACCAAAAAACGAGTAGAAAATACATGTAGGGGGCCATTTGTGTGACATGGCTTAGGGCCTGCGAAACACATGAAGTGTTGATATGGATTTTTTTGCTCCCCCCGAATCCTTCCCCTATCTTCCAATTACTGGAATCCATTTTTAATTTGGCACCGACTCAACACATGGCTGACGTTGTCGACGGCGGCGTCGCCGGCGTGTAATTTAATTTTAGAACGTAAATGAACAAGCGGCATGGATCACGCACCTTAATGTTTTTGATCAGTAGACAGCAACCGTCTCGCAGGATTGTGCTCTCTCTCTCTCTCTGTCTATCTCTCTTTCTCTCTCTCTCTCTCTCTCTCTCTCTCTCTCTCTCTCTCTCTCTCTCTCTCTATCTATCTATCTCTCGCTCTTTTGTCTATCTCTCTCTCTGTGTCTCTGTGTCTATCTCTCTCTCACTTAGTCACATCTCATTTAGAAAAAGAAGAATCGTAGAAAGAAGCTACACCGTTGTTGTCACTGGCAGAACATGCCTCAAAAACGTCTCGGGGAAAACAAACAAACCCACAAAGCGTCCTGACAATCTCTCAGTGCTGATTGGTTTTTATTAAGATAGAGGAACCTTGAAAGAACACAACAATGCTAAAGAAGAGGATGACTGTTTGAAAAAAAATCAAAAGCAAATCCATAATACAAGGAGCCACGGTTTGCAACAGTGAACTTCACTGGGTGCCGGAGAGGACTGCGAGCTCATTATTCTGCAGGCTCGGTGACTGTCACAGACGGGGAGGACGAAACAAAGACCGCCACAGAGCAAGTATGGGAGACAAATGAGAGAGAGAGAGAGAGAGAGAGAGAGAGAGAGGCAGACAGAGGGAGAGGGAGAGAGCCGAGGGAGGGAGGGAGATAGAGCTGAGAGAGAGAGAGAGAGAGAGAGAGAGAGAGAGAGAGAGAGAGAGAGAGAGAGAGAGAGAGAGAGAGAGAGAGGGGGGGGGGGGCGAGGGGGTAGGAGCTTAGAATAAGAGAGATGGACAAAGAGACAGAGACAGAGAGTTGAGAGGGAGAGAGCGAGAGAGAGAGAGAGAGAGAGAGAGAGAGAGAGAGAGAGAGAGAGAGAGAGAGAGAGAGAGAGAGAGAGAGAGAGAGAGAGAGGGAGGGAGAGAAAGTCCCAAAGTGATGATTTTAAGATTCCCGTCACGGGGCACGAGGGCCCGTCCCGTCCTCAATGGGTTGAGCTGACGGGCCGCGTGGCTCTGCCGGTTACCACGGTTCTGTGTCCTCATGACAACGCAACACAGAGAGAGGGAGAAAGCGAAAGAAAGAACCATTGAATGTTAGCTGAGATCTGAGCCACGTCAGAACGTGCTTCTTGCTGTTGCTGAGCAATGCGTTTCATTTTCACTCCTCAACTGTGATTTGTTATAAATAGACAATCAATCCAAACTATTCCCACCGCGTTACAATGTAGATCGAACAGATAGATGAGTAAGTCCGGATCCCATCTTTGAATTTAGTGCATGTCGTGTGTATCTTGTGCACTGCATATTTTAGGTCTAGTATCAAGGTAATAGTGGCTAAAATACAGATAAAAGTTTCAATACAACATGCCGACTGTGGGAGTGTGTGCGTGGATTTCATCTGGTTTAAGCAGCCTCACCTGGTCCGAGTCAGACTCTGACTCCTGTGAAGCTTCTTAAACCAGACAATCATCCACACACACACTCCCACAACGGCGCAACATGGGACGCCAGTACACTCATCCGTGCATTCATTTATCATGTGCAACTTTGAACGGGCAGAAGGTCGCGGTGACAGTATTCGAAGCGACTGCAAACTCTCCCGCGAAACCCAGGGTTATGAGATCCCAGCATCCTGTTGGGGATAAATAAGGAAACAGCAATTTCGCAAAACAGACCCAATTCTACGCACCCGGCCTGTGCAGGTGGCGGGGTGTTTTGGTAACACAAAAGACCCACCGCGTGTGCTGCCCACGGTGTAGCATCATCATCATCATCATCATCATCATCATCATCATCGCTAAATGTCACCACGTCTGCAGCGCCCCGCTTCCCCGACACTCCACGGTCTAGACGTTCCTGTATCTTTGACGAGGACACCACGGGTAAGAAGCTCAGCCCTAGCTCTATATCGGTCCTACGTAGAAACACATCAACCCCCCCCCCCCCCCCCCCCCCCCTCCCCCAATCATCACCTACCCACATTCCCCCCAGGCAGCGTCTATATAAAGCAACCGGAGGGTCTCTTGTGAATCGCATGCACGCATATTACATAATGGCAGGGAGGTATGCGTGCCACATATCCTATATCACCGACAGAAGGGGATCCATGGCCAACAGTCTCTGCATCGTTCACAGAGAGAGAGAGAGGAAGAGAGAGGGCAGTAAAATGTACTGTACTTTTGATGGGGCTTGGAGCTTTGAAAAGGGGCGATTTTTCTGCAAACGTTTAGCACAGTGGTTCCCAATTTTTTTGGGCCTCTCGACCCAATTTCCAGCCCCGAACCCCCGACTGTGTGACCCCGACTTCAACTATTCTGCATCTACCTTCAATACCAATAGTATAACACATTCGACATCTACCGGTGATATCGGCGTCCCCCTGAATGTAATCCCATCGCTCTTCTGCCCACAAAGGGTTCAGCAGTAGTTTGCTGATGGCTGTGAATCATTAAACATTCGTGTATACCGGTGCTCTAGGAGAGGAAAAAAAAAGAAATGCATCAAATATCTATAGTTGGGGGTCCTGACCCCCAGGTTCGGAACCACTGATACAGCAGATGCTTTTATCCAATGCGACCTAATGGTGAATCCTGATGAGTAATTAATGAGCAGGTTAGAGGGTAAGAGCGTCTTGCTCAAGGGTGCCTAGGGGCCAGACATCAATAGGTGTGTTGGAACCCGCATACGTTCGTCGGGGAAACACACAACCTTAAACCGCTGACCAAACTCTCCTGCAGCGGGATCGAACGGGCAGAGACTGTGTGTTGTGTCTGTCAGAACCTGCCTGACAACCACGCCTGATGTTTCGCCAGTGGGAGAGCCTTTTCTTTTTTACCATTATATAATCTCTTCGCATCTGCAGAAAACAAATGTGCACTTTGGCTCAAATTCCTATCGCATGATGTGCTACGCACGCAGTTTACCGGAGACCTTAAGGGACACGTGAGGTCCACAGCATTTTCTTACGCAGTTTATCACCCTCGAAAACAAGATTTTTCATTTAGATTACCGAAGCTGAGGCTCTAAAGATAGGGGCTGAAACTCAACATAGTTATTCGCAATTATGTAACTCTCCATCGAGTTTCTGGGATTCCCCCCCATCCTCCCCATTCCCCCACACACATGACAGCCAACCCCCCCCCCCCCCCCCCCCCCCCCCCCCATAAGCATCTCCGTTACCCCCATCCCCCCACCCCCAGCCCCCATCCTTTGAGCCAACACATTTCACACCTCAGTCAGGATTTTTTTTTTTCCCTTCACTTCCCCAGGAGCCTCTAATGTGAAATTTGTATTCCGGGGACCGGCCAGGTTTTTAGCTGTGTGTATTTTGCTCTATTTGGCTGTGTACTGAACACCGGTGAACAAGATGTAATCATGGGTGCCTTTAGTGAACGCTGACCACAGAGGAAAAAAAAAAAAGGGAGAAATCAGCATTCAGAATACGTGAATGAGGCGTGTCTTGACCCGGAGAGCGCGGTGCGGAGACGTGCGGGCCGCGCGGCGGGCTGATGAATAATGCAGCGGAGAAGCGGGGGGCAGCCAGCCAGAGTGACACCAATGCTCCAATTTTCGAAACAAATGTACAGGTTGTTGTTGTTGTTGGTGGTGGTTCTATTCACACCGACATCTGATGCGTGGCTACGTGCTCTGCATGCTGTCACGCGTTCGGGTCATTTAAGCAATGCTTCTTCTTTTACCTTCTCTTTATTTCTTTATTTTTTTACTGCGAGTACGGGTCAATAAAGGGCCTAGGTGGAGTTCAAGGTTCTGGCTCAAGGATGAATAAATAGATTGAGGACGTTGGGGACCCCACCGCAACCTTGTCCGACACCCCGTGTCCTACCCCCCACGCTGCACGTAGAACACGGCGTATTTCAAACCAATTAGAATGACTTCAGTGCTGTCAAAGTGCTACCGTTGCTCTCGCCGCCCCCCCACGCACAAATCCACGGGCCAATTTAAATCCGGGATCCCTTTCCAGCAATTGAAGTTTAACATTTTCGCAATTAATAATACACATACTCTTGTTTGAATCACATCTTGATGTGATATTAATAGGGCTTGTTGGGTTCATCGCAAGACTGGAAAGAAGGGAGCGACACTGAATCAGGGGGTTGGATCACACAGACTCTGAAGCTCGGATCTGCTGATTCGCCAGCATGTGATTAAGTGGCTTTACGATGAGAACAGCCAATTAGCATACTGGCAGGCGAACTGGCTTCAACCCTGTCATTTCAAAGTGTCCCTATCTCTTTTATAGGTCATTGGATTCCATGCGCGCGGCCACTTACGTGCCGTCTTCCCTCCCAACCTAATAAGACAGTGATAATACGCTCTGTCAAAATGTTTTCGTTAGACCTGGAGTATAATCCTGGCTGTGCAACCCAATTGCCTCAATTGATTTATCCCGTATTGTACTTTTGCTTCCATTTCAGGAGAATTGAGTATTGGATCAAGACGTATTCCCCAGAGTCTTGTGTTTTGTGTGTGTGTCACAACGGCTGTCTGTGTGAGGCGATCGACAGGGTTTTTCCACATTATAAGAAATGTGTGCCACAACAGCATACTTTACGTTTCTCAGAATGTGTTTTGATAACGCCACTCACTTATTACCGTTTCGGCACATTGATTCCACTGCCGGTATTTTCTGACAAGTAACTGATTTCGCTTGTCAGAAAAAACACTAAATTTCAAGGTCTGGTTAGAACGATCCTGGGGGTGGAAAAAAGTAAAAAGTGACAATTATCTAAAGCTGGCGCGCCCACTCACTGTGAAATGTGACTCTGCGTGCCTGCAGTTCCCAGCCTTAGCAGCAGTAGTACATTTAAAAAATGTATGCTTTTCTCTGCAAGCGAAGAGTGCAGAAATCAATGGGCTTGATTGATAGCCGTGGAATTCTGATGACTGTATTTCGCTTGTTTTAAAACTCGCTAAACTGTAAATCCGAGCCGCATTGTTATGCATGAAATTGAAAATAGTTGTATTGATCCCATTATGGGACTGATGTATATTTATTTACTTGCAAATGCACCTCTGTGATTTAAACTCATTAGTGGGCTTATTTTCTGCAAACGCCCACGCGTTTCCTGTTATATCAACGCACCCATCTTGGTAATCACCCACGTTTCTCTGTGTGCTTTTTTTAAAGGAAATCTTGATATCCTTGTATTGATTTGTTCCCCACACTTGCGGGAAGGCTTCTTGTCAAGCATCCAGGGACATATAAACATAAAGAAATGAGCGGTGTAGGGTTTCCCGTCACTGCTTAGAACCTCCTTTATTTATTTGAGGTATTTCATCTTTAAATAGTAATCAGAGTGTTGTTGCAGCGGCACACAAATAATCCCGGCAAGTCATTGAAGGCATGAGTAGGAACGCTATATTAAAGAGTTGTTTCACAAGCGGTGCGTTTTCACGCAATGTATTCTTTTTTTTCCCAGGCATACGGGAAAGAGAGATGGAAAGAGATGAAAAATAATAAATAAAGACATGAAAAAAAAGCTCGAGCTCTATAAAAAGCACAGTAGTGACAGATCTATGTGTCCCTTTCTTCCCCTCCACTGGGGGTTACGGACCAGAAAAAAAAACCTTGCCTGGGGCAAACCTTTTCTCTTCTTCTATAGTATATCAAACTCATACAGTGGTGCTGCATGAGATCACAATCGCGCTGCCGAACAATGGATATCCAGCCAGAAATGGCAGAAGTGCCCTTTGAAATGATATTTCCCCCCTCCCTCCCATGCAAAACAATCCTGTTCCATTCCAAATGCACCATATTAAGAAATACTATACCACAGAGACAGAACCAGTGGAAAGAAGGAAGGGGGGAGGGGGGAAGAGATTCGATCGATGTTCACTTTGAAATCAGAGCCCGGTGAAATTTGGACTCCTGGCATATTCCCTTGGCATGGCATGATGGCGATCTGGCAAGCACGCATGCCATGTGCGTGGCTACAGTAGGCCGCGTGTGTGTGTGTGTGTGTGTGTGTGTGTGTGTGTGTGTGTGTGCGTGCGTGTGTAAGTGTGCGCACATGTGCGTGAGTGTGTAAATGTGCATGTGTGTGTGTGTGTAATTGTGTGTGAAGGATACCCGTGTGCGTGTGCGAACACTCATGCTCAGTGTGTCTGAAGAATAACCGCCCGAGCGTTTGTGTGTGTGTGTGTGTGTGTGTGTGTGTGTGTGTGTGTGTGTTTGGGTCTGTGAAGGATATCTGCGTTGTGTGTATGTGTGTGTGCGTGTGTGCATGTTACTTGTGTGTGCTCACGTACCGTTCTGCGCACTGCGTTTGTGCGTCGCAGCACAACGTAGCAGCTCCCTGGCCGGGGGGGAGGCGGGGGAGGGAGGGGGGGGAGGGAGGGGACATGCGACATGTGGATGAGCAGGGGGGGGGGGGGGGGGGGGGGGGAGTGCTGGCATTACACATTACTCAAACGATGGCGTGATGTTGTGTTTGTTCTTGGTTTGTTGTCGTGTGCGTCCTCCGCCGC
>NC_044070.1:11961708-12011708 GCF_902167405.1 Gadus morhua | reverse complement strand
AGCCCGCCAAAGCTTTTACCAGTGGCCATGTACGTCTGCGTCCTTCCTTCACACATGGGCGAACCCTGAAGGAGATGGAATGCCATGTGTTATTTGACTAAGGGCACGCATGGACACACACACACACACACACACTCAGACATGCATGCACATATGCACGACCGCATACACGTGGAGAAACACATGCATGCACACGCACACACACAATGTCTGCCCCCACACACACACACACACACACACACACACACACACACACACACACACACACACACACACACACACACACACACACACACACACACACACACAGAGACATCCACACATCAACGACTTGGAAGCAATGGCTTAATCCCCAGAGAAAAGTAAAAGGTAGGGACATGGGCCGGAGGATTTTACCAGAGCAAAAGGCACGCTCTGCTACCCGACAAGGGGGGACTGTTTCAATGGGACCATTCTCCCTTACCCAATCGGCCGACTCCTGACCACTGCTCCGCTAAGGTTACACACGCTCGCACAATGGATTTATCACACGCTCATTTATTTTTTATTTTTTCCGAGAGTGGGGGGGGGGGGGGGGAGGGAAGGGAGAGAGAAAAGGGGGGAGATTTTTTTTATCATTCTCAAAGTGAAGAAAGGCATAACTGTATAGCACTCCTTCAATTCCATCAATTTGTTGCCCGAGGGCTTACACCATCTTTTTTTTCAACACACATATTTCCAGGGGAGTTAACAGGGCCGCCGAAACGTGTGTGACATTCATACGGGCGGCTGAGGCCGATCCCTCCGCACACACAACAATGGCTGCCACGGCGATGGCAGCAGCAGCAGTATTAGCGCTAAAAGCTACGTGTGTTACAGGTCGTAGAAAATAGCCTTTTTCCAAAGCGGTCGTCCGGCACGGCGGCGGCGAGTCGAACGCTAGCCCGCTAACAACCAAAGAGCGTTGATTTACGAGGTACACAGTTCGCCAAATTACATCTAATGAATTGTATGGCCAGTGACACTGGATCCAGCGCCCTCCATCACCCAATACCACCAGCAGTCCCCACACCTCTCCTTTCATCGGAGTGCGTTCGTTAAACGCCGGGTTGAGCACGGAGCCCCCCTCACCTCAACCCCCCACCCCCACCCCCAGCCATCCTGGAAACCAATCAATGGCAGTGCAAATTGAACAGTTAATGAGCAGAGCGCCGGCTGGCGTGAGAATTACAGCAAAAGACAGAGGGAGAGGGGGGGAATATGGTGAAGGATTGATCCACTCATGTCGGGAGTGGGATTTATATTATTGTGTGGGTGGAGGTGGTGGTGGTGGAGTGCTTTGTCTGGAGATTAACCCCATGATCTTCCCTGACGTGTGGAGGTGGCCCGAGTGGTCTTTGTCCTTGTTAGCGGTCCATATGCCATCCCCCCCCCGTCCCCCGTCCCCCGTCCCCCAAGACGTCTGTCCATCCGTCCGTCCGTTCAGGAGAACATTATCTTAAAACGCCACCGTTTTCTTTGCTACTATTTTCTAACGGTCACAAATCCAAACCACGTCAAGGATGGGTTAGTAGTAGTTGTGGTTGGTGTAGGAGGGGTGGTGTGATGCCGAGGGCAGGGGGGGTGGGTGGTGGTGGTGGTGGGCTTAAATCCAACTCGAGCGCCGTTGCTCACCGACAGCGAATCACCAAACCCGGGCTGAGCCGAGAGGTCAGGCTTTTCAGTAAAAACATAAAAATATATATATATATCCGCGGTCTTGTTAACGTGTCACCGCTTTTTAAATGCGTGGACAAACTGCCCACCAGGGACTGATAGGGGATGAGGCGGCTGCTCTGGGGGGGCGTGGAGGGGTGTGTGTGTGTGTGTGTGTGTGTATGTGTGAGGCACGAACCAACGAGCGAGGGAAGATAAAACCCGGGAGGGGGGGGGGGGGGGGGGGGGGGGGGGGCGGGGGGGGGGGAGAGGGGTGTGGAGCGAGGGGGGAGGAGAAAGAAGAAGAAAAAAAAACGTCCCGTTCGTTTCTGTCGTTATTTTTACAAGTCTTTACGACTTAATTTAGCGGGCGGGGTATAAAACAAGCAGAGCGGGGTGGCTCCTGGGGGGCGGGATGAGTTAGAGCCGATCCCAGAGCTGTCAGAGGGTCTCGGCACTGAGGCTCATTGGGGGTGGGGATCAGGGGGGGGGAAGAGAGAGAGAGAGAGAGAGAGAGAGAGAGAGAGAGAGAGAGTGAGAGAGCAGCAGAGCCTTAATCAAGCCGGTGTATTCAAATCAACGTCAGCCTTTGCAGCATCTCCGCCGTCTCGTCGTCTCGGCAACCCAAGGGGGGGTGGGGGGAGGAGGGGAGGAGGGGGGTGCAGCAAAGAAGAAGAAGAAGAAGAAGTTTGAGAGCGGTTACGTGCCTCCGTACTTTGTGACTTTCCTCTCGGTTTGTTGTTGTTTTTGCAGAGAGACAGAGCGACAGCAGCCTTCCGATAGAGGGATACGTTTGACTGTGCGTTTCTCGTTCTTCTCCGCGCGTGCACAACGACGACGGTAACAAGGGGCGACGCGGATCGATACGCCCTTCCCGCAGGAAGTCGCTGCCGCTGTGAGAGCCGAGTGCAGAGCGGCGCGTCTTGCAGCCCTCGCTGTGAGAAGCACGGCGCCTCACGCACGCGATGCAGAGAGCAGCGCAACGGGAGCTCACCCTCACAGCTCCACATCGGCCGCACTGCCAGCTCTGCACGCCACGCAACACCGGTGGTTTTGTTTCCTTTAAGCGTGTAAACGGATAGAGAGGATGGAAGCTTTCGCTTGACATCCACAGCGGGAAGCCGTGTGGATGGAGATCACTCATTCGCTTGTGATGCTCTCACTCACACGCACACTGTTTATACTTTTACTGCTTACTTAGTATTGCGAGTAGATTCAGCAGAGGGCTTTAGTCCAAAGTGACTTACAGTGAATTCAGAAGCATGCTGTTCAGGAGCAGGGTAGGGTGAGGGCATCTCGCTCAAGGATTCCTACGGGTAAACTGCAGAAATCGGGGCTGGAACCAAGAACGTTTTGGCTAGGAGTCAAACACACAACCCGCTGCACTGTCCAGCTCCCTGTATCTCCGCTCAACCCAGACCACCAGCCTCATGATAGGACCCTGCCTGATCAGATACCTACAGAGTTCACTGGGTTCTCTCTAAGGTGCGGAAGGTTACTTTAATCTGCTAGGTAGCTGCTCTTGCTGCTAGTTCCGTAACAGTAGAGACACATGTGAACAGATGTGATGTTATTAACCGATGTGATCAGAAATCACCGTCGACAACCTTTCTGCCAAACCGGTTCCTTGTTACCGTGTTTGGGAAACAGCAGCGCCACCTTTTAGCATTTGGTTAGAAATGCTTGGTTGCTCGCAGCTTTTCTTTAATTCCCATGAATAACACCGAGGCAACAACAACAGCGGCGGCGGCGGCGGCGGCGGCGGCGGCGGCAGGACAGACAGCCACGCGCTGTCTATCATAGATTGCAGCTCCGCCGAGAGGCAGACGAAACAACAAACCAGAAGAAGCAGGCTAAAGGTGCGCTGAGGCGCATGTTTCCTTCCCATTCTCTCGGTAAAAGGTGACTGGTGTAGCAGGCTCTGTCACCGTTGAAGACACATACACACACACACACACACACACACTAACACAAACGCACACACACACACGCGCGCACTAAGCTTCCCTTCACAGGGTGCTCTGATAACTGTGTGTTAATGCCACTGCGTTCCATCCTCAGCAACACAGGCCTCAGCTCATCACTATTTTCCCATCCCCCCTATTTCTTCAGACACCAACAGGGAGCAAACGCTCAGGGGATAGCCAAGAGAGAGAGAGAGAGAGAGAGAGAGAGAGAGAGAGAGAGAGAGAGAGAGAGAGAGAGAGAGAGATGAAGAGAGAGAGAGAGAGAGAGAGAGAGAGAGAGAGAGAGAGAGAGAGAGAGAGAGAGAGAGAGAGAGAGAGAGAGAGAGAGAGAGAGAGAGAGAGAGAGAGAGAGAGAGATGAAGAGAGAGAGACGAAGAGAGAGAGAGAGAGAGAGAGAGAGAGAGAGAGAGAGAGAGAGAGAGAGAGAGAGAGAGAGAGAGAGAGAGAGAGAGAGAGACAGAGAGACAGAGATAGAAAGAGAGAGAGACAGAGACGGAGAGAGAGATAGGGAGACAGAGAAAAAGAGAGCGACAAAGCAAGCGAGAGAGAGCCGGAGGAGGAGGAGGGGGAGGGGGTCTGTAATTAAAATTCTGTTCAGCATGACAACGCTGTTTCATGGCTCATTTTTTTTCCCCCTCTCTCCTAGCACGCCGCATGAATACAGGATAAGCGGTGAGACCGCGATAGGTAAATAGTCGCGGCGGTATGTACTTCACGCGCAGCTCTCCCCCCCCCCCCCCCCCCCCCCCCCCCCCCCCCCCCCACACTGCCTTCCAGTGCAGGTTGGAGAACACGATCCGCGTCTACCCATCCGCTTATCGGCAGCAGCGCGTGTACTTTATGTTTGCCGGCTGCAGCAGCTTTTAATGTTTAATGTGCATTGAAGAAAGAAAAAGAGAAAGGAAAAAATGGAAAAAAATAAAAAGGAACGGGCAAAGCTTGGTAGTCAATTCTCCCCCCCCCCCCCAACCATACACTGCAAACAGTGTGTGTGTGTGTGTGTGTGTGTGTGTGTGTGTGTGTGTGTGTGTGTGTGTGTGTGTGTGTGTGTGTGTGTGTGTGTGTGTGTGTGTGTGTGTGTGTGTGTTTGGGAGAGAGAGAGAGCACTGGCAAACACACTTTTTTGCAAAGCTGTGATCGGATACTGTGAAGTGTTTGCTCATTCGGTATAAAGGAAGCAGGCAGTGCAGCCCCCCTCCCCCCCACACACCTTGTATAGATGTGTCCACAGGGCTTGTCAGCGGCTGCCTGTCAGTCAGTCAGTCAGTCAGTCAGTCAGTCAGTCAGTCAGTTAGTACCCCCACCACCAGTACTACCACCCCCCTTTCCAATACCTGCAAAACAAAGAAAGCAGTCACAACAGCCCCATCCGAAGGGAGCTCCCCCCCCCCCCCCTCTCCCCCTCTCTCTTCTTGTGTTTAACCCCTGCTACAATCTGAGCTGAAGAAGAAGTTCTCTCCCTCCCTCTGTCTCTCCATCTCTGTCTCTCTCCCCTTCGTCTCTCCGCGGCTCCTCTTCATCAAAGCAGTTCTGGCTATTTTGTTTTCCCGGCTCTGCGGAGAGTTATTGCTCATGACAACGATCACGCTCGTTTATTTTCTCTCTCTCTCTCTCTCTCCGTTGCGTGGACTCTGTATGCGAGGCGTCGAGGCTAGTATTACCCTGTGATATTCAAACGCTCTCTATTAAATATGCATGAACCCTGGAGATGAAAATTAATTTTGGGAATGCTCTCTCCCTTCCCTCTCTGTCCCTCCCCCCTCCCTCCCTCTCTCTCGTTCCCGCGCACCCCTCCTTGAATGCTCAAATATGCCCTCAACCGCCTTTGCATCAAACAGTGCATTCATTACATTTGATGATGATGATGATGTCGTAATACACCACCTATGCAAGGCACAGCTCTCTCTGGCACCGATCGTGTTTGTACATCTCAGCACAGGTAAAAAAACGCTCTGTACGGAAATAAATGTATACATCATAATATAATTATCCCCCTTTTTTTCCCCACATTCTTTCTCAAGCTAATTTTTGTCAACTTTTTTTTTTTAAAACAATTTTGCCGTGAGCCCCTGCCTTTCATGAATATTTAGGTCCACAAAATACAAGATATTAAATTGAATTATGCATGTATGCAAGAAGGCCATGCATATCTGGATTGGTTGTCGCCACTGTCTCGGCTGCTACATGATCTTCCTCTTACTAGGCAATACTTTCTACGGTACTGGGCAACGTGTGTGTGTGTGTGTGTGTGTGTCCTTGTGCGCGGCCTGCACTTGTGTGTGAGTGCGTGCGTGCTCAAGCGTTACATCAGCATACGTGCGGGGGTGACCTCTGCTTTACTGTGGGCATAGGACAGCGAAGCACTACCGTCGAGATCAGGACACAGCGACGATCAAAGATGATATTAAGGCCCATGCTCGGGTGACACGGGAAGAAACTCACAACAGAAATTGAGACAAATTCACAGGGCAGGGCGCCGAAGCTGAATCTACGTAGGCCGTCTCTTCGGAGGATCGACTAACCAAATAGATGTGTTTATGGGGACGCCCTGCCTGTTCTTACACGGCTCACTGTCAGATATCGTCTTTGTTTCTCTGGATCTTCTCAAAGGCCCTTGGTTAGCAGCAGTCAATGTGTCACGGCCGTGACTCTGCGCTCCTATCGCTGTCTAAGGAGCGGTGGTGGGAGGGGAGGGAGGATTCGTTGTGACACCAGTCAATTTCTGTCCCGCCGAATGAGGCCCCGTTCGTACCACTACATCAACCCCCCGTGGCGCCCGGGCGTCACACGGGGAGACGATCTGCATAGCTTCATCTCTCATGAGCTTTGGCCATTGCACAATCAGCCTATAGGATCCGATGGGACGAAGGCTCAGTGTCTGTGGGGGGGGGGGGTGTTCAAGCACATGCACACGTCCATGTGCAAAGAATATAATTAGAAGGACGTGGGTGTCTGTGTGTGTGTGCGTGTGTGTGTGTGTTAGTGTGCGCCTGTGCGTTGTTGTGTTTCAGCATACATCATTCAGCACTGCATTGCTTACAATTTGCATCCAATGCCTCAAATCACAGCTTCAGCCTGCGAGAAACAGCGCTCTAAAGAGACACACAGGCACCAACGGGAACCCATTTTTGACACCACGTTTTAACAACAAAAGACTTCCATGTTTGTGTGCAACTGTACTCCATTTGTCTTCATGGCTCCGGTGTGCCCGTGTGTACGAGCAACCCACAAGGCAACCCGAGAACCGTAACAGCTCAAAAACACTCTGGCTGTGTTGGTGCACATCTATTTGCAGTGCTACACAGATACCGGTTATGCCCTTAAACCGGCTCATAAATTCTCAGCCCCATAAGCTCCACTCTCCTTCAGCCATCTTGAGAACGCTGCTGCCGCTGCTGTGAGTGGCGCGGTTGTGATGTGTTGCAACACATCTCTGTACCGCCGCCGCCGCCGAGCAAACGCTGTCAGAGGCCGAACAATATGTGCTCTATGTCAGAAAGAATGAGGCTTTTCTCTATCTGCCTGATGAAATCACGTCCCTGAAGAAGAAGACGAAAAAAAAAGTAGAAACTGGCTGCCGAACCGGCTCTCCAAAATGCTTGGCATCTGGCAGGACAGACAGGCCCCGCATGCAAATGCCCGCTTAATATTATTCTTATGAACTGCGAGGGACTTCGCATGTTAGCGAGCGCTCTGTCAAATGAATGTCAGTTCCGTTAATGCCGCCGTCTATTTCTCCCCGGTGAGGGCACCCCAGCCAAGTCTCCTTTTCCTCTCTCCCCCATTTCTCTCCCTCCCTCTCTTTCCCCTTCTGTCTCCCTCCCTTTCCCCTTCTGTCTCCCTCTCACTCCCCCATTCTATCTCCCCATCTCTCCCCTTCTCTATCCTCTGTTCTCTCCCTGTCTGCCCTTCCCTCTCTCCCCTTCTGCCTCCCTCTCTCCCTCCCCTGCTCTCTCCACCCATCTCTCTCCTATGTTCTCTCCCCCTCCACCCTTCTCTCTCGGTCCCTCTCTTCCCCCTTCTCTCTTTCCCCTTTTCTCTCCTGTTCTCTCCATCTATCCCCCCTTCCCTCTCTGTCCCCTTCTCTCTCGGGCCCTCTTCCTCCCTCTCCCTCCCTCTCTCTCTCTCTCTCTCTCCAGTGCTCATTCAGCTACACTGAGACTTGGCTGCACGCGTGTGCCTCGCAGACGCCCACGCCGCGTGCATCATGCACCCAGATATGAGATTTACAGATAAAAGGAGCCACATAAGAGACCTGTGCAAAGGGTATTCATGTGTGAACCGAGCACACACACACACACACACACGCACGCACGCACGCACGAACACAGACACTATAATTATATGGAACCATTGACGTATTCACACCACGTTCATAATCAGACACAGATATACAAACACTAACACACAAACACACACACACACACACACACACACACACACACACACACACACACACACACACACACACACACACACACACACACACACACACACACAAACTCACACACTATCACAATCACACAGCTTAGCCTCTTCCACACGGACCAGGAGGAGAAAATGAATGTCCTCGCTCATTTATCACTGGGCCCCAAAAGTAAAGATGAATCCAGTGATGAAAATCTGTCCAGAGAAATGTCAGGGAGATATTAACTCCAATACATCAGAGCGGAGCAGAGGGCGTCTATAAGCCCGCTGCCAGGCGGAGGCGCATATCATTTCAGTTAAACAGGGCGCAGAGACGCAGCAGGGACGCGGGGACACAGACACAGACTCGATTCCGGGCAACCGCGGCCGTTTGTCTCCCCGGAAACGGGTAAATATAGACACTGGTCTTTTCCATCGGTGGTTGCTTTCCCAACGAGGTACCACTGCAAATGACGCGCAGCAGATTTCATTAGAGCTCCAACACAATTCTTTAGATCTGTCTGATCTCGATGAGGTGCAGTGTAGGAGAGTGAAGGGAGAGGAGGGGTGGAAAGATGAAGAGAAGAGTGTGTGTGTGTGTGTGTCTGTGATTTTGTGTGTGTATGTGCCTACGTGCGTATGTGTATGTGTATGGGGGGGAGGGGGGGGGGGGGGGGGGTTGTTAGGGACTGCATTTTCATGTAGATTTTACTAATCGCTTCCTCCTACTTCCCTAACAAAATAGGGAAGACCGGCGGTGATAAGGAAGTCGAGGCTGAGCGGACAGAGCGAGCTAAACAGCAGAGGCTAATGGAATTGGGAGCTTTGCATGCCTCCGTGGCCGTCTTAATTGTGAAACGGCTAGATCCACCGATGAGAGTCTTGGCAGCCACCCGAGTGGGTGTCGGGAATCCTATATCGGAGCGGAACTGGACCGGACCGGCTCTGAGACCGGAGCCCGTCTCTCTCTTTCTGTGCAAGGTGCATCAAATCCTCTTTGTCCCATGTCTGGAAGCAGCTTCTGTGACTCACTCTCTCGTTACTTTGGCAACCAGCGGCACCAAAATATATGCTTTCACTTCTGCCAATGTGGGGGGGGGGGGGGGGGGGGGGGTGGGGGGGAGGAGAACCCATTCTTATCTTGAAAAACAAATCTAACTTCTCCTATTTGGTGCAGAATATCTACTGGGCATTTATTTTTACTGTGCATCTTCTCCCCCTCCACCACCACCACCACCACCCTCCACCTCCCCATCCAAATGCATTATGAGCTTGTTTATTTTTACAGGGATTTATTCATTCATAAATATTCATGGCACACACGTCACATAAATATGATTCATTTGAAAGGAAAAAATAGTTTTTTTTACTTCCTTTCAATAACAGCAAGGTAGTGCTTATCGGTGCATTCTCTGCCATAGGTATTGCAACACCTTTAGCACGGCTAATATTCACCGCCGGGTGCACCAACGGTGAACCAATATTCCTCATTAGTGCACGTCATTCGGCGTCCGTGAACATTGACAGGTGAGGCACAGAAAAAGCTTTCTTGTAATTCAGACAAAATAAAATAGAATGATTTGTCCCCAGATAATGCAGGAATAAACAGAGACAACGCACACACTCTGCCTTTGATAGGAAAACCAGTCAGAACCCCCACCCCCCCCCCCCCCCCCCTCTCCCCTCAACCCTAACCCCTCCCCCACCCCTTACCCACCCCCTCTTTCATTGCCTTCATTTGCAACTTTTAATCAGTCCAACGAGATCAGATGCGCATGCGATTTGTGGCTGGAAAGGAATGAGGGGGGGGAGAAATGAAATGTTAATTTGTATTGATTACCTATGTGCATATGACCCCGTGGGCTCCCCCCTTGCATTCTTAAATCAGCCCAAATTATTGGACTCGCTAATTTTACTGCTTTGGCCGACAGGCAGGAGCCAGGGAAGTGAAACAGCCACCCCCCCCCCCCCCCCCCCACCACCACTTCCCCTCGGTCGAGAGCCTTTTGCCCCTCAGAGGTCCGAGGAAATTACAGCGATGGGAAAAAGGGGGTTGTTTTGCATGGGGACACGATGGTGTGCAGCCGAATTAGCCCCCCGTTTATTTATTTTTCATGGTTTTTTTTATGTGTGTGTGTGTGTGTGTGACCATGTGTGTGTGCGTGTGTTCATAAGTGTGTGTTCGTGCATTTGTGTGTGTGTTCGTGTAAATGTGTCTGTGTGTGTTCGTGCAAATGTGTGTGTGTGTGTGCGTGCAAATGTGCGTGTGTATGAGTGTGTGTGTGTGTTCATGTTCGTGTGTGTGTGTTGGGTGATAATTACATTTGTGGGGCTCTGTGGGCGAATAAACACTAGGTGATTTAAGTAGGCTAAGTTTGTCTTACACTGCATTTCATATCGTGGTGCCGTATCCAAGCAATGGCGTGAGCCACGGCATATATGCATGTAATTTATTATATTTGCATGCGATTAAGGTGGATCTGTTTAGGCTTCAAACAGTGGATCAATTACACGAATACCATTCAATACACACCCACAGGAAATTGAAATGTCTTTTTTCCCCCTAAATGATAAGATAAATTTCTTATAATGATTACAAGCATGCACACACACCCACACACACCCACACACACACAGACACAGACACATCTGCCTGCCCACAGCCCATGCATGAAAAAGCAAGAGTTAGTCTTGCTTGAGAATATGCTTACAGACACACACACACACACATACAGACTCATGAGCAGAATACCTCTGCAACCAATAGAGGTAATGGTGGTGGAATGGACCTGGTGAACCCGAATCACCATGGAGACAGAGCAGCGCTCTGCTGCCATCTGCAGGCTGCTTTGGTCATAGCAACCAACAGGGGTCCAGTATTAGTCCAGACTCCAGAGACAGAGGCGTTCACACTACACAATATATATTCCTCCAAATACTTGGATTATCTGGCCTCAAATTCCCCTGAATGTTAGCAATTCACTCTGATTGGCGCATGAAAAGACATCCAGGGACAGAACCATTAGGGTATTTTGCTTGTGTAGGGTTTTTATTTCGTGGCAAACATTAGTTTTCTCACACATTTAAAATGAATGGTGCAATACAGGAGACACCTACTCTCGGTACGGCAGTGCATAAAATCATATTATCTCACATCCAGGTTTCTTTTTTTTTGCAGGCGAAACACAATTAGCAATGCTGCTAACCAGAAAGGGAAATCGTTTAAAACGCCGGGGTAGAGCAAACATTGCCATGCCGCTTGCAGCAGTAGAAATGTATTGCATCAGTCTCACATAAATAGGCTTTACTTTACTCCCTGGGTTTCTCCGTTTCACTAGGCGGATGCGCTTCTCTGGGTTTACAGCAGATACAGAGTCTACACTGGCTTCAAGTGGTTCCTGGAACAGAGCCACCATCCGGGCTTCCAGACGGAGAAAAGTGCAAATTTAACAACGATGACAACAAACATCAAGGGCAACGGAGACGCGGATGAGGGCCTGTCATCAGTGTGTGTGTGTGTTCGTGTGTGTGTTTTCATGTGTGTGTCACACTATGTTTGCGTGTGTACGTGCCTTGGTTTTTCTGCAAAGGAGGAACACAGCGGAGGCTAGATTACAGTCTCCAGTAAATATAGAGTGCATGGGTTTGTGTGTCTGTGTCTGTGTGCCTGTGTGTGTGTGTGTGTGTGTGTGTGTGTGTGTGTGTGTGTGTGTGTGTGTGTGTGTGTGTGTGTGTGTGTGTGTGAGGGCTGTGAACAGAGACCGATTATGACTGCCGTTCTCCTGCCACTACGGTATACAGACAGACAGACCAGATGGGGGGAGGGGCTTCCCCCACCAAGCGGATACGGGTTCTCTTTTATACTGGACCGGTCTCGATCACTCTCGAGGGGGGGGTGGGGGGGGTGCGAGGAGGAGGAGGGGGGGGGGGGTGGAGGTGGTTCCGGTTGGTGATGCTGGTTGGTTCTGGGTTCACATGGCCACGGAGGCGTCCGACTCCTTGGGCCGGTTGCGCACCACGTGCTCCAGCTGGCCCGAGTCGGACACGTCGTAGCTGGTCCGGTACTTGGCCAGGATCTTCATGAGGGGGCGGAGCTTCAGCCACCACTGCTCCTTGGGGATCCTGTGGCTGCAGGGGGGGGGGGGGGGGGCGGGCCAGAGGGGAGGGGGTGAGTGACACACCGCCGCAGGACCCAACAGGGGAGCCCGGGGACTTAACGGTCGACATGGCGGGATTATCGTCACATGATACGCTCCGCTTCTTTGGTCCAAACACACAATTTTGCCGATTATGTAAAGGGAAAATCTTTACGCACACACTTTATCTGTATCGCACAACTGTTATAATACGTCCCGACACATTCACTAAATTCAAAAAGAGCGGAAGACACGCATGAGCGGGAGAATACGTACACAAAGTCTGTGTCGTCTTTGAGCTGCACCACGGGCTGGAAGACCAGGTTCCTGCGGCGCATCCCCAGCAGGCAGCACGAGTCCTCCGTGTTGGCAAACACCCGGCCTGCAGCCGCCCATCCAGGGGTCAGGCGGGGGTGGTGGTGGTGGTGGTGGTGGTGGGGTCGGAGGGGGGATGTGGAGGGAAGGGTGGGGTTTTGGGGTTGGATGGGGGGGGCGATATCACAGCCGTCACATATGGAGCACAGGCAGATACTAAAGTGAGAGTCTCTCTCTCTCTCTCTCTGTGTATGGAGCATGCATGACAGCGGCCTAAACACGCAGCATGTTGGTGGCGGTGGGGGAGGGGGTGTGTGTGTGAGGTGGGCATGTCAGCCTATACCGGGATGTAGCAGCGTGGTACGAATCCCGGGGAAACTCTGCGAAACGCCATTCCGCAGTATCTTAGAGTAATGGCGCTTTAGGGTGATGACGCCTTTCAGAACCGTATTTTTCAGAAGGGAAATGTCTTCTCCTGCCCCATTATGTCTGCCCGTCTGGCACCAATTGCGCTTGTAGCCATCCTTATGTATCTAATGTTATTATGACTTCCTCCTTTCACGGGGCCTTCGGGAGCCTTTCCGTGCCCGTATGTGGGCTTAGGGTTATGGGGTATGAGCAAATATTATGGCCGATGAACCCCTTTTATTTTTTGCTCTGAAGCGGCAAGGTCGTTTTGATCTGCTTATCTCATTATCAGGTCTCTTTTTATTACAAATACGGATATCCCCCGTTGAGTTAGTACTGTTTCTTTGTGTGGTCTTTTGTCATGTGGTAACGGATTAACAAAAGATATTTCACATTCAAGTGATCCAGCTGAACCAAAGACGCTTGTATTGTAGTACATTCGTATAGATTATTGTTATTATTATGTATTATTATGTATTATACACGTGGAAGGAAGAAGCATATAAAGAATACAGCACATATCAGGCAGAACGTACCTATGAACCACTGCCTGCGACTACACTCTGAGATTCTTATCCAAACAAACGTCCCTTGAGCGGCGAAAACCCAAATGGTTTAAGACGCTAAAAGGTGAAAATGCTAACCGAAAGCGACAAGCATGAGAGTGGACCGGTAGCGATCGCTAGCCAGATAGCCTGAGTAGCGAGACCCCAGTGTGTGTCGATGGAGGAGTACCAGCCAGCAAGCAAAACACAATGGTATAAGGGAATAAGGATGGGAGCGACTGCATCTATCAGGCAGTTAAGATGGTCATGGAGCCCGCGTGGTTGGGGAAAATGACATTGTAATAAGAAAGAGGTTTACCTTCGTCTTATGACGTCCATGCGCAAGGACATGCGATCAAACAAAAGACAAGGTGTTTCAGCTTGAACCCTCATTCAACGCCACGGCATTCACAATAGATTCAACTGTATTGCTGTTTGTTGTTGTTGTTGTTGTTGTTGTTGTTTTAGCGGGCGGCCTGCCACAGCGTCAGATCGTGATCAAACGTGTCTTTTCACCGCGTTTGATCCGTCTGAAGGTATGTTCATTAAAATTCAGGGCACGGCGCTTTTGCCATTGAGCGCCGTTTGACAGCACAATGTACACTCTGCGTCGGAGGACATATTTACATTTGAAAGATAAAGAGATAAAAGGGAACAGTGGATGAAATATGCCCTGTCTGACGTCGTGGCTCCATGACAGATCTGGGTGGAGCTCTTCTTCAACAACACCACCACCACCACCACCACGTCTCTGGGGGTAGCAGGGAGGTGTTTGGGGGGTCGGGGGAGGGGTATCTACATCTCGCCAGAGCTTTGGGGGTCCGGGGGCTTGGGGGGAGGGGGTCTGTGGAGGGAGGGGTGTCGCACCCTACCTTGTCTGAACGTCTCCGTCAGCTTCTTGGTGATCCACTGCATGGCCTTGGCCGAGATCTTGGTCCCAAAGTTGCGGTCGAACGGAGACGGTGCCCCTCCCTGCCGAAGCAAAGGAAGGGTTTACACGGCCGTTTAGTGTCACACAGGGAGGGGTTTAGAAATATAGATTTTCAGATTAAAATCGATCGTCATCTGAATGATCCAACATCGATTGATAAAATCCAGGGATTTATGTTTTAATGGGTGCCTTTTCCCGTGCACGCTTGAAGCTCTATCCATCTCGGGACTTTATGAATCGATGTTGGATCATTCAGATGAAGGTCCAACATCGATTCATAAAATCCCGAGATGGATCTTTTAAAATATGCCTTCTCTCATGCATGCTTGAAGCTCTAACCCTGTTAGTCTTGCCTGGCCAGCATTCGGGCCCAACCCTGCAGTCGGGCACTAAATTATGTCGACTGCTGTAGTATATCGGTGATGTTAAATACAGAGTACATAAATGAAACTGCTTTGCACGGTCGGTAAACGTTCTCAAATTGATGAATGAGGCGGGGTGACATAAACGTCCTGGGTGGGTTATTGAAACGGTACCGCTGTGGATTGGCCTACCTGCTGCATGTGTCCCAGTACGTTCTTCCTGCAGTCAAACACCCCCCTGCCTTCTTCAGAGTACAGCTGGTAGATGAAGTCTGTTGTGTAGTTTTCATTACTGTTCTCGTTTCTAAACAGGCACAGCATCAGACAGGATCAT
Source organism: Gadus morhua (assembly GCF_902167405.1). Taxonomy (NCBI): domain Eukaryota; kingdom Metazoa; phylum Chordata; class Actinopteri; order Gadiformes; family Gadidae; genus Gadus; species Gadus morhua. The sequence goes on along the minus strand of NC_044070.1, from coordinate 11,996,629 downwards.
TAGTCACCAGAAACAGCAATTTCATTAATTTCATTCAGACTGCATCAGGGTTTTTGGGGGATGAAAGGGTTTGCAATACGGATGCACGCTGCCAAGACAGTTGTTTTTGAATAGCCCCAAATGGATCACATTTTCATAATATTCAATGTTTCGAGGTGAAAACTAAATTGGAAATGAAGAAGATCAAAGTGAATTCCTAAAGTCTGACAAGAAAAACACAATTTAAAATTGGGCCATAAACTAGATTGTGTTTGCTGTAAAATTACTCTTTATTGCCACTATAACTGTGAAACACAAATTATCCACGTTTTATTGAGGCTCTTTGCAATTTTTTTATAAAATACACAATATTAAATGTAAATGTGATTTGCTTTACATGGAAAACGGTCGAACAAAGACAGGTGGATTCCAATGAGATTATAATTCCCTTTTTTTTTTTCACAAATTAATTTGTATTTTATGTATTTCCTGAATGCGCCATATGTTTTGGGCAGATGTTTCGCAGAAGACCATAAACCTCTTTCTTCCTCTCAGTCTTTCCAAACAAGATGGTAGAGCTGTACTTTAAATTGACATCTTGTTAGTTATTTGCCAAAAAGAACCGTTAATTAAATTCAGGGATGACTCAATTAAGTTCCGCCTGGATCGGTTTTAAATATACCTAATGGAGCGTGTAGCGGAGGTTCCTCTCCAATAAAGTGGGTAGCGGGGGTACATGCGGGCACGTGTTCTGATTACCTGAGGACTAGGCCTCTCTGGATACTGGTCTTCATCTTCTCTGTTAAATGTTCCACGTTGGACTAGGGGGAAGAAAACAAAAAAAAAAAACAGTACAATGTTAATCTGCAGATGGCGCTGTGCTGGCCTTTCTCTAGCGCAAGACAAAGCGCCCTCTAGTGGAGAAAGCTAGACATGAGGCAAAAAAACTCCCAAAATGTGAGCTTCAGCACTGTTATAAAAAGAGAATCAAGTCACCTGCAGGTCTCTGATGTCGAAGGGTTCTTCGTAGATGTAGGCGGCGTCGGCGCCTGCGGCCAGCCCGCCCACGCTGGCCAGATAGCCGCAGTAACCCCCCATGGTCTCAATGATAAACACGCGCCTCTTGGTTCCGCTGGCAGACTGCTTGATGCGGTCACAAGTCTGACACACACACCACACACACTGTTCACAATCTGACACGCCATCAATAGCAGCCAATGTGTGTCATGACAATCTCTTCTTTGTTTTTTGGATGCATATTCTATGTCAGTAATTATCGTAGAAAGACCTGTACTGTGGTATGAATGTAGATTAGGTCATGCATTGTTTTCGAGATTTACAGTCGGAACGGACAAAATACAACTGAAATGAGGTCAGCGTGCTCATTTCAGACACTGTTCATAAGAAACCGCATGTTATATGAGCATAGTCCGGTGAATGTGATAACCTTTTATCCAGACTGGACTGGACTTCTGTTTAAAGACAGCACATGGTTAATTAAAAAATAAATCTAAAAAAATCTGGTTGAAATATATATGTATATATATATATATATATATATATATATCATAAAATATAGCTACTGCAGACACAGCTTTAGCAGAATACAATTTATAAACAATATCTACAGGGACAGGACAAACACATGCTACACAGTCACAATGTCTGAGCCAAGCAGACACATCCATTGCAACAGCATGTGCTTTACACCAGGGATGGTGCGCTGTTCCTCTGCACTTTAACACTCGGTTGGATGACGACAACGACGAGATGGGGGAGGGGGGGGGTCGGGGGGAGGAGGGTAAGACGACGGTGGTGGACGGGGGGGGGTAGGCCTTACCTCCACGATGGCATTGAGGGCCGTGTCGGCCCCGATACTCAGATCAGTGCCGGGCACGTTGTTACTAATGGTGGCGGGCAGCATACACATGGGGATGCAAAAGTCCTCATGCGTGGCCCGAGCGTCGTACAGCTGCAGCAGACACTCAAAGGCCTGAGGCGGCAGCAGAGCAACACCGCACGTTAGAGGGACACACACACACACACCGGCGTGACCTCCCACACACCTCACACAGAGCCAAACCTGCCATTCCGGCTCTTTCCGTGTGATAGGGACAGTGGCTTCCCTTTGGCAAGACGACAGGGGTGAGTAAGACGAGAGAGGGGGAGAGAGGGTGACTGACCCTGAGAGAGAGAGAGAGAGAGAGAGAGAGAGAGAGAGAGAGAGAGAGAGAGAGAGAGAGAGAGAGAGAGAGAGAGAGAGAGAGAGAGAGAGAGAGAGAGAGAGAGAGAGAGAGAGAGAGAGAGAGAGAGAGAGAGAGAGATTAAAAAAAAAGAGTGTGAGAGAGAGAGCAAGGGGTGATGCGAGTGAAGCTTCAGAGGAAGGAAGCGGAGAGAGCTCAGCGGAGAGAAAGGAGAGGAAGTCTGACGAGGCAGGAGATAAAGACGTAATTGGAAAAGGAAGGAAGGCCATGGGAAAGGAATGAACGTAGAGAGGAAGAGAAGAGATGGGTGACAGCTGTTTAGGCCAGGGGCTACGCGCTCGTGTGTGTGTGAGTGTTTGCTCATGTGTGTTCGTGTCCGCTTGTAGAGGTCGATGCGGTGGCGCCACCTTATAGGGCAAGAGACACAGGGAAGGAAAACTGTCCGTTGAACCATGCAAGGGCCAGATCCTCCATCGGGGACAGGTCAACAGGCAGGGCGCAGGGAAGGACGCTGAACACGCACAGGCGAGGGGGTGGAGGGGGCCGGGGCATTCCGGGATGAGGGGCATTCCAGCAGGGATCAAGTCAAGACGGCGGCCAAGGCAGGAATATCACCGAATAGATTTGTATTATTCTTTCTTTGGGCTTTTGCAAATATTTTCAATAGAGGCTTGTTTGTTGTGCTTTGAACACTTGTATGTATAGTTGAAGTAGGATATATTGTTAGTGGGATGGTGTAAACTTCTTTACGTTTATTAGTTTAGCATTTTGGAACCGTTTGTTCTAAAAGCTGAGAGTAACGCATATATCCCTTAAAGGGATATGCTTTGTTTTGTGTTGTGGGTCAAGCGACCACTGGTGACTGTATCTTCACCAACGTGGGAACTGTTGGGACACAAACATCTATATCCGACTGAACACCATCACAGGGTTGACCACTCATCTAGACAATGTGGGGGTGGAAACTCATACGCACACACACCTACACACACAGAAACACACACATACAGATCCTCTGAGAACATGGCGGGGACAAGTCATGTCACAGCATGCCTCCAGGTTGGGTCACTTACCTGGCTGGGGAGAACCTTACCATGCACCTCCAACTCACTGTCTGACTAACACTGCCTGGCCTGTGTGTGTGTGTATTCGTGTTGCAACTGCATGCAGAAAAAACAACTTTATAGTAAGTATGGCCGACAAGCTACTGTACGAGCATGTCTTGACCTACAGGGACGAACAAACAGGTCAATGTCCGAACCAACCAATCCTGACCAAATCCGATAAACACCTTGAGGAGTCATCGCTCAGCCCAGTAAGCAACAGGCCACAACTCCACGGACCGGCCCGGTGCCTCGCTCTGTTCCTATGTGTGTGTTTGGCAGGATACGTGTATCCGATATGTTTCTCTCTCACATCATTGGTTTCCCTCATCCCGGCTGCTATCCTTACTGAAGTGATGGCGTTCAGGGCGGTGTCGGCGCCCACACTGAGGTCAGAGCCCGGCACATTGTTGGAGACGGTGGCCGGCACCATGATCATGGGCACACAGAACTCCTCGTGAGTCCCGCGCGCCTCTTGCAACTCCAGCAGCGACAGGTAGGCCTGGGGGTGCGTTATCATCACGTTATTAACCGCACGGGTCGCATGGTCGGTTGGGTGGGTGGGTTTGTTGTTGTCATTTGCGCTGGGTGGCGGTGATTGGTTAGTTGGTTGGTGGGTGGGTGGAGCGGCTCTAGCAGCCAATGGGATGCAGGTGGTGGGAGGTGGGGGTTAGCGGGGGGAAACAGAGAGTGAGTGTCGCCAAGGGGAGAGCCGGCTCTATCACAACGGACAGAAGCGTGAAACAGACCAGGTACCACTCTACACAATAAACAACACTCCTAGTGTACGCTAGACATGAACAAACACAAGGACCTGCAGAGTCCTGCAGTCCGGACTCAGATGTAATACCAGGCAGTTGAAGCTGGTGAGCGTCTATACAGGGGTGCGTGAAATGGGAGAACTACAGTACACAAAGCAGCAGGTTCACTCCCATTAAAGCCGAATCACACCCAGTATTAACAGCTTTGTGTTTAGTCTTATTTGTCATCCCAATGCTTTAATTGCTTGAACCCAAAGACAGAGTGGATGTAAAACCCTGCTAAGCAGGCATTTAAAGCGCTGGAATTCAAAAGGAAAGCACTAGGCGTAATCGCCAGCAACTAATTGAGGTGTTTGTTTCCATTTATTTTTTTGCCCGGGAAAAAGACTTAAAAGCGTAATTATGTGTACAAGACTACACATGAAAGCATGTAAATGAATGCAACGTAACATGGAATGGAATACAATTAGCATAATCAATGTTCTCCTAAATAAACATAATCTGCAATGATAAGTAGCAATATCTAGCCAAATCAAAGCTACTTGGTATAATGATATGTAGCCATTCAACCGTCATTATGCACTTATTCTATACACTCTGCTGCTTCATAGTATAGCGTCGGCTGCGTGGCAATGCATTTATTTTTCGCTGAGAGCCGGCAAACATATGGAGATAATTATAACTGTAGCCTCATTAGCACAACTCGCCTTATTAGCAGGAAGAAGGATAGTCGTTAACATACCTCAAATCCCCCGATAACAAGCAGTGCGTTTATGTTATGCAGTCGCATCTGCTCGGCAATTTTGTCAACGTGTTTCGCTGGGAGCGTGCTAGAGTTAATAAAATAAAAAACAGAATGAGGAAAAAGTCAACATTTATAATGCTAATGAATGAAGATTCAATTAATAAATCGTTACTCGGAGATTGACTGCAAAAGTAAAATGTTGACCTAAATAACGAATGGTGGTATGTATTCTGGGTGTTCTGTGCCGTCTGACCACAGTAAAGTAAAGCCGAGGCCTACCGCTTGGTACCCAGCAAAGATCCACCTTGACCGGTCCATCCACCTACGTCGGCCCACTTGATCTCCTTGATCTGTGAGGGGTGGTGAGGAAGAGCAGCACACACACACACACACACACACACACACACACACACACACACACACACACACACACACACACACACACACACACACACACACACACACACACACACACACACACACACACAAACGATGAAGAACGCAAATCATCAACCCCCCCTTGGCAACGACCTCATCACTCATCCTCCGCACAAGACGCTACGACTCCCCTTCGCTCCTCACACGGACACGCGGCGGGGATGAATAATTAGCAACAGAAGCAAACCGTCCGTCCCCTCCATCCATCCATCCGCTGGCGGAGCTGGAGTCCACCCACGGCGTTAATGTAAGGACATTAGGGGGGACGTAAGGAGGGCGCTGATACCGTTTACACCGCCGCGTGATTTATCTCCAATGAGGCTCATTAACCTACAAGCCTTCAGAGGCGGGGGTGGAGGAGCCAGCCTGAGTACCTGGAGGAAACCCACGCTTTCACCCCGACTGCTAATTTATGACTGCCGACGTGATTATGTGGATCACATCCAGGACCCAACGCTGGCTGTGGAGACGGTCCATATTACAGCCGCGTCTGGGTGGGGACCTAAAGAACTCAAGGATGTTGGTGGAGACGGTCCATATTACAGCCGCGTCTGGGTGGGGACCGAAAGAACTCAAGGCTGGCTGTGGAGACGGTCCATATTACAGCCGCGTCTGGGTGGGGACCTAAAGAACTCAAGGCTGGTGGTGGAGACTTTCCATAATACAGCCGCGTCTGGGTGTGAGCCTACTTAAAGCGTCTGCGTGGTCCGTGGTGGTTCAGGGGGATCGTGGCCAGAGGCTATGGGTACGTTCCTACACCGGGGTGGGACTCTGCCAGACAGCACGGCCCGGGGACAGGAGGGAGGCTGAGTGTGGGAGCGTGAGCGGGGTGTTAAAAGGCCACGGGCAGCGAGGTGCAGGAAAATCCATTACTTCCCCCGGCTTTATCTTCTTAGGGTCAGTCGGCTGTGGCCTGATAGGAGCTAGTTGGCTATAGCCTGGTAGCTAACATGCTAAGCTAAACTAACGTTTAGTTTAGGATAACAATTATTTGTGAATAATAGTTATTTTAGGCCAACAGCATCGTTTTGCATAATGCAAATATAACCCTCCTACAATACTCGTGGTAACATTTGAAGATGCCCGATTCTAGTGCTTACAGATTCTTAGGGAAAACCGTTGAAGACCAAAAGGAGATGGCTGGTAAAACCAGTTTTCAGAGGCGAGCATTTGGAAAGAGTCCAGATAAATATAAATATAGACACAGGACGGGTTTAAAAGGTTTCCTGCCTTTGCCTGTATTTGAATTCCCACAGCCTCAAACAGTGTAGGAGGACAGAAATATATTATTCTTGCCTGCCTGCAAAAAATAATCACACTTATTCTGTTCTGTTGTTCACCGGAATCATTTTGCGAGCAACAGTGCCCCCTGCTGGGATTCATAGGCACTTCTCCCACAGTGGCCGTGTGGGTTGGAGGAGGAAGGGGTCAGAGGAAGACATTAGTTGGTTGACACTAATCTGGGCAGATTATCCCTTTGGCCTTTCAGACTCCTCCTTAGTCTCAGAGATAAGAGTGGCTAAACGCTGTCAGACTCTGTCGCTCAAGCAAGCTAATTTCCGTCCAGTGTAAAGCGACTGCATGCTAACTGATTTAGTATAAAAAAATGATATCTTCCCTTTTATCATTCATATTATTAGATGATAGATACTATTATATTCAATGGAGCAATAATAATGCAAATCTCTGTTCTTAAAGCTAATAAAATATTAAATAGATGGTTAAGGATTAGGACCTCCTGACAGCGGTTAAAACCTGGCTCTGAAGCTGCCCCGCACGGCCAGAATGTCATGTTGGTGCAACAATAAAGATCTTAAAGACCGGCCTCTCCCAGCAACAGGAGCTCACCGCTGACCGCTGTGGCTTTAATCCTTCATCGCCTGCCAGCGCTTCGGCTCTAGCTTTCTGTGTAAAGTGTAAATATCTAGCTATCTGCCTCCATCTCTTGTTTCTATATCGCAGCACTTTAAAGCAGTTGCTCGCATGTTTTGTGATTTTTGTGAACTGCACTTAGTGTAAAGCGCTTTGGACAAAAGCGTAAAAGCGTAAGCTGAATAAATGCAACCTAAGGTCATATTATGTACGTTGTCTCGCGTCGTAAACGCAGAGTACCCATGTTTCCAGTGCATAAAGAGTTAACGGGAAAAAGACATCTGAAATGAAGCGTTGTGCCGTGAAGAGACCCCCACCTGTCCCTTGTAGAGCCCCTCGAAGCCGTCGCTGACGGCGAACATCTTGTGTCCCTCGGAGATGCCCACCCTGACGGCGGAGCGCACGGCCGCGTTCATGCCGGCCGCCGGTGCCCCCACGTTCAGGATGGCCACGTTGAAGTTGCTCTGAGGAGAGGAGCACACACACACACACACACACACAAAACGCACGCGCGCACACAGACAGACACACACACAGACAGAGGCACAGACGGACACACACACGCAGACAATCAGACATACAGACATACAGACACAGAGACAGACACACGCGCGCTTTCAAAGTTTGACAAACAGCATCTGTACCTGCCAAAATAGCTGGTGGTTATTTAATAGTAATGGGGCACGGTTTGGACATGACCAAACAAGCTGAGAAACCAGCCCCAGAGCCTTGGCTGTGTCTGACTGACTCGTTCGCTGGCAGGAGGACGCCACCTGCTGCGCAGCAAAGGGCATCGCTCGCCACACACTCCAGCCAATTACCAACCGAGTTCCCACCATCTGCGTTCTGTGCCCGCGATGGCGCCTTCCTTTCGGTCTGACTCACTCCGTCTCTTTGATTAGAGGGATGTGTGTGTTAAAGCAGTATATCGAATGAGAGAGAGAGAGGAGATCTATCCGTGGCTGCGGTCGACGTACGAGCCCCGCCGAGACATGATCAATAGAGGGTTTCCACCACGGCCTCCAGCAGCGCTCCCGAGTTCAAACCCTCAGGCTCCGCCCCCAGGTCCCGCGGCTTCAGTATCCGACAGGCTGGGAACAGCTTGTGGCTGTGGGGGGGGAGTGGTCAGCACGCCATGGGGGAGCAGGTGGTGCCTCTCTGGTAACACAGCAGGGAACCAGCCCTGACAGCCAACTCCCTCCCTTGAATCCAGTGTTTACATTGAGACACGTGACCGGGCGACATAGCGCCGGGGACTGTTGGACAGCAGCTGAACGAGCAGGGAGGGAGCGGGATCACAGGTAAGCTCCACAGGGGTGGGTCAATTTGGCTTTCATTACAACCTCGCCGTGTGTAATTGCTACAGCAGCAGGGAATGATTGACGGCGGCGTTTCTACAGCGCGTTTGCCGTTTTAAAACAAGCGAGGCCAGTGGAGAAAGAGGAAGTCATTTACATAACATCCCTCCGGGGGACCGGGGCCCATTAACACGTTTTAATTTAAATCATCTTGTGTTTTAAAGGCTGGGGCTTAAATTAAAACCCCAAACAGTGACTCAAAGCGCACTATAATTATCTGCTGCCACATCTGACTCAGAGAGCAGAAAGTCGATGTTTAAATGTCCTTCTGGTTTCATAAAACTAGTGGCTCAAGCTGTTGTTCACATGGTTGGCAGTAGGGGTGGAACAGTGTAGTAAAGTAAAGCAGGGGATAACAGGTGCCTATAAATGTGTTTTTATATGTATATAGATATATCTATATGTATTATAGGGTACTCCCAAAACCATGAAGACGTTTCATCTCTGAAACCGTCGAATGGGTTAAAACCCTTTATGGTTTATTGGAATAATGCGACAAAAAACCTAAATGCAATAACACGCAAGTGCTGTGTGAAGGAAGTCAGTGGCCTTCGGATGCACTCTTGGTCCGAGTCTGACTCGGTAACAGCGGAGCTTCAAAGTCAAGCGGGTCGCAGACGAGTCACTAGACGAGCCCCGGACGCCACGTGAGGCCGCGTCCATTTTAGGTCTTCTTCTGTGTTTGATGTAATGAGTGTTGATGGCGTTGGTGGTTTGAACATTGTGCAGAGTTTCAATTAAAATGCATCACAGCACTCGCACTCTTTAAGAGCATGGGAAGAAATGCACTATTGGAGAAGAAAATAAAATCGCAACTGGAGTATATTAACTAAGCAGCCTGATATAATAAGTAGAGAGAGATTTTTTTATGAGGAGTATATTAACTAAGCAGCCTGTTATAATAAGTAGGGAGAGCTTTTTTATATAGGGTGAGGGTGAATAGCTGGTTCGTGAGCAAAGAGATGTCGCAGGGCTTTTATTTAAAGCGACAAAAGCGACAATTTATTTAAAGTGAGTCAATCTTTTAAAATGAACGCACACAGATGGATGGTACGTGTCACACGGCGCCAACAAATGAAAAAGTCAGTAGAAAATGTTATTTCTGAGCCCTGCCGTGATAGCGACTACACATAATCCGAGACGGGGGAGATTCACTGGGTGCGGTAATTATGGCGCCAAACTCTTTCTGAACCGAATGAACTGAACGATATTAATGCACTGAACTGTGACTAGCGAAGCGCACGGTTCAGGCTTTTTACTCGAACCTTTCCATCCCTAGTTGGAAGTCATTTCATGTGCATTGCCTATACTTCTAGGTTGATGATAGAAATAGACTGTAAAAAATATATATATAAGAGTGGAGAAAAAGATTGGAGACATGAACTTCAATGAGAATCTGTGAAGGACTTACAACGGGCAGCTCAGACTCTGGTTTACGATGGGCCAGTAGCTTGTAGGTCCGCAGGTTGTTTTCAAAACTCCTAAAATAACACCAGCACAAATCATTACAGAAACACATCGGAAAAGCGGCGTCATCATGTCAACACTTCAGGGCAACATAACAAATGGAGTGTGGGAATTAACTATGGAGGGTATTTTCCTTGGGAAAAACCTGACCACCCTAAAGTCCCGATCGTACCTGCCGCGAAGCTTCACTGCCTCTTCAAACTTCTTCTCGTCCATGGCCTTCTGTACTTCCTGAGTCTAGGGCACAGAGAGGGCAGAGAGCACACACCTCAGTCTCAGGGGAACCTCCATGTCACACACTGGACACGAGAACACCAGGTAGAGGACCCACCGTTCCAGTATGTTGGCCTTTTGAGAGGCCTGTGAACCCACCTATGTCAAGTATCTAACATATAGTACATCCAGACATGCATCAGGTGATACATCTAGTGTTGGAATGTGTTAAACGCCAAGAAGAGAAAACACATTTGCATTGTTATTGCTTGTGGGGCAGATCCCTAACAGGGTAGCAACCCGACAAATCGTGTGTGTGGCTGTGTTCCAAGAGCCAGAGTCGCATGACATCATCCACATCATCATCATCATCACCCCTCAGCTGATTACTCATCGACAGAGCAAAGTGTTTTTCCACAATTATTTATCCGGGAGCGGAATAGTCCTTCTCTCCCTCCCCCCCTCTCCCTCTCCCTCTTCCTCTCCCTCTCTCCCTCTCCCCTTCTCTCTCTCTGCTCACCCCCCACCATGAGGACCTGGTAAAGTGGCTGGGGGCGCCGGCTGGTTCGCCAGCTCCATACTTAAGCTGCGGCTGCACTTGTGGAACCACTTACCAGTTGTTTCATTTGCATTCCCTCGGTCCATAGTCCCGTTCTCCACTGCTTGACCTTCCACGTGCGTGCGTGCGTGCATGTGTATGTGGATATTAAGAGGTGTGTGGCTGTCTGAAGTTCTGTCTTTGTGTGTCCGTCAAAACATATTTGTGCGTGTCCTTCTGTCTACCTGTGTGTGTCTGATGCCTGCATGCATCTGTGGGATGTCTGTGTCTGAGTTTGCATCTGTGTGATGTCTGAGTGTGCATCTGTGTGCGTGCGTGTAGACAACGTCTGGTACCTACCATCTGCACACACTCCATCAGAGGCAGACGCACCGACTGGTTTCCACAGAGGGAGACCACGCAGGCTGGGGTGTTGGCGGTCGTCTCCAGCAGCGCCATCACTGCCTCCACACCCATACGACTGGCCTGAGAGCACACACACACACACACACACACACACACACACACACACACACACACACACACACACACACACACACGCAACATAAAAAGACACACACGGTCAAATAAGCCCTCCCTTTCCTCATAGATATGAATATATGTAGGTTATGCGAATCCCAATGATTGTGGTCTAACTGTAGGCAAGCTACCAAATCCCTACTTGCTGATTAATGACATGTATCTACAAAACATATTTTTTATCTCTGCTAAATGCCTGAATGGTAAAATAGTACTGGGAACAGGCTATGAATAGTTTGGGTACACAAAGTTCTGACCCGTCTTTCCCTGAACAAAACAAGCACCAACTAGAGCAGCCTTGTTGGCACTCAAGGGCAAATTCATCTAAATAATCTGCTAAGCAACTGAGCCATTCTTTCCTCCATAAAGGAAAGGAAATGAATGAAAGCTGAAATAACCCAGGATTGGTCGCTGGTGGCTCCAGGTTGTTGAAGTAGGACATCAATGTGGAGTTGACCTTTGGATACTGACGGTTTTATAAGAGGATTAGAAAAAGTGAACAATTTCTATTAGTGCAGCCTTAATCATCTTTGCTTAGGAACTTCAATTCTACCTTGGAGCATCTGCGTTTGTGTTCAACTCACTTGGCGCGCCATAGAGTCTGGGGGGGGTTTATATTAATCCTATTTATAAAAGGATTACTCTCGCCATGTCTGCGCTGGAAGGCCTTGGCGACACAGCAGGCAGCAGTATGATTCTGATCATGTACTTTACGTTCAAACTAACCGGCGGTCTGCGTGACGACCACGCTCAGAGAGCCTAAGGCTTGTCGAGTGTGAAAACATACGCCAGGTAGAAGATTTTACACACAGAAAACGTGGCTATTATGGTCAGCGTTTACAGTTGGTACTTATACTCACCAGGATGCGGTCGAAGGCGGACGGCGTGCCTCCCCTCTGGACATGACCGAGGATGGTCACGCGAGTGTCGAAGCCCAAGCATTTGACAACAAGCTGGTCGTCAGGGAGTTGAGACATAATAATAAGAGACTTAGCGAATGTTTGATGATTGTTGGCTGTCAGCCATATGTACTCAAAATACAAGATGGAAGAATGGCCCATGGATCTTTTTCTGAAATTCCACTTCTACAGCTAAGGCTTTCTATGTATGAAAGGGGCACTGTGATTATTTTATATTGTGTGGCTGCTAGCTGTTTAAATTGCAATACGTTTATTAACCTTCCCTTGTGGACAATGGAATCCCAAAAAGAGTTAAACGTGTCGTATTTGTGTCCTGCAATATAACACAAATTGTAGAAAATTATTTCTACAATCTCTACTCTCATAATCTTGCTATTTATATATCCTTAAACAGTACCCCTTTAAATGTCTAGAAATATTAAATGTGATTCTATTCCAGTGGGAAATTGGAATGCAATATGAACAAATAACAATGAAAGCAAAACACAAGCCATACGTACCAATTTGTAGACAGACACAAACACACACACACACACACACACAGACTTACGAGTCACAACCACAGAGAGCAGACACAGAGACACAGAGGGGAGACTGGAGGAGAGAGGGGGAAACTGGACGGTGCAAGCAGTCCATTCGTGTTTTCAGTCATGTTAGTGGAAGCACAACGACGACACAATAGAACCAAAAGCAGGTAGGAAACGTGCTAGAATAAAACAAAGATATCAAAGATATCAGAGCAAAGACATTAGAGAAGTGCAGTCCTGATAGACTTCAACACTGTGAGAAAGGTCAAATATAACTCCAAAGAAAAAATAAACATTAACTGAAGTTAACATTTACATTTTTCATAAATAGAGATAGTTCCAATGCAATATGAGTTATATGGGTTATGAGTTAGGTAGTGCTAAAAACTCATGCCAAGTTACCCAAATAAACGTACAAACATCTGACATGTAAAGGGAAAGTCAGGGCGTCGGGACAAGGAACCGACATCCAATCGAGAAAGGAAATGCAACTCTCAGTCAGCTACAATAGCGTGGGTGAAGGCTGTCTTACCGAACTAGAAAGTGTGAGCATTCCAGAAGGCACAGAGACAAGAGTCAAGCCACACCAGGGTAGCGGAACAGGTAGGCAGTAGAGGGGCATACGGGACGCATTCAGGGATGTTGACTGCTCTCTGGAAGGTGTTTGTTTTCACCACGCAGGGTTGGGTTTTTGTTTATTTCAAATACACCGTACTTACATCCTTTACATAGTCAGTGGTTATGGGCTTGTTGTTTCGACCGATCGCTCCCTCGGCTACAATTATGATATTCAGCCTTTTCATGCCTGCTCGATTCTATAGGGGGGGGCGGGGGGGGGGTTGGGAGGAGGACGGGGAGGGAGGGGGGGGGGGGAGAAAGAACATGACAGAAAAATTCAGACGATCGCTTTGACACGGGCTGAGGTCAGAAGCACAGTGGGCGGCGCCAGCATGTGAGAAGAGCCTGAGGAGAGCCAATGAGATGCCTCGTTGGGCTGGCATTGGCCCATCGTCATCAGCGATATACTCGCCGCCCTATCAAGGTGCAGGCTTACAGGAAGCCAGTAAAGGCAGTGATATTAATAGCAGGGCCGATAAGGGGAGCTGGCCCCTGCGGCTCACCCAGGCTGACCTCAGACAGCGGCAGGCAGGCCTCCGTGCTTCTGGCCTCCCCCTTCCTGGGTGCTCAGGTACTCACGTCCTTCACAATGCTAGAGGTAATGGGCTTCCCGTGCCTGTCAATGGCTCCCTCAGCCACTATGATAATGTTCAGCCTTGTGCCCCTGGAACGGGTCTGGACCAATAGAACGACAGCATGTTTGACTGATGCCTGTCTGCACCAATGGCACGGCAGCAGCAGGTCTCCGTGGGCAGAACGTATCACAGTGAGAACAGAGCCTATGCGACAGCTCAGACATTAACCAGCGTTTTGTTTTTTTTAATCTCTTTTAACGCCAACATGTTTAGAATTAAATCAACACTAAGGAGGTTGGGGAGTGTTTGTGGAGCCTACTGAACGTTTTGAGTGGGAGGCGGTAAACAGGGCTCCGTGGGTTCGGAGGGGGGCTGGGAAGGGGCGATTGTGTTACCGCAGACAGCTTCTGACACATCTTGTCCTCCCAGCCGTCCTCAGGGGGCATCTCAGGGATCAGCACCCAGTCCGCTCCACAGGCCAGCGCGCTCACCAGGGCCAGGTACCTGGACGCAGAGACCCCCCCGACACACACGCACACGCACACACGCACACACACACACACACACACACACACGAGGTACATTCTTTTTAATTATTATAGTTTGTTAATAACAGTTGGCAAAAAAGTCAACCTAGAAGCATACACACAAAAGTTGATTCACAGTATGTATGATGTTGTACATACTCACACATAAAACTCATAGATACAGGCACAAACATTTACAAAAAGAGATACACACACAAGTACACAAAAATACAAGTTGAAGTACATGCTCATACATGAATTCATAGATAGATTAGGTACAGAAATAACATGCACACACGCACACACACACACACACACACACACACACACACACACACACACACACACACACACACACACACACACACACACACACACACACACACACACACACACACACACACACGCACACGCACACACACACACGCACACACCAAAACCCCAACAGATCTGTGTTTCTAAACAGAGCAGATACACACGGAGATGGCCTGAGAACACAATGTCCATAAACATGCTGGTACCAGCCAGGCCATGCTGGTATCTGCCTACGATAGTGAGAGGGCGTTTGAGACATCCAGCTTATGAGGGTCACTCTTACCCACAGTGCCGTCCCATGACCTCCAACACAAACGTCCTCTGGTGACTGAAGAGGACCGGAGAACACAAAGCATTACAGATTGTATACAGAGAATAACGTTCATCAAGGGAACGCAAATCAAATGGCCTTTTCTTCCCTGAATTACTAAATAGCACCTTCTCAAAGTGAGAACTTAAGGCAAGCAAACTTATCTTTCAGTTAACATAAAACAAAATATACATCTTAGATCTAAATTTTCACAGGTGCTGACTATTCATACGTTATTTCTTAAGAAATGTTCTGGCTAGATGTGATGGTATTTTTTTTTGATAAATTGCCAATTGCAGATGAAAACTTGATTTTGGTTAATTTCCATTGTCGGCATTATCGTGAATCAGGAGAATTGTCACAATTAAATCCTTACGAGTGACTTTAAAAAGCTGTCTAGCTTCTACTATTAACAAAATGTAAGGTAAAGTGATTCCAATTTGTTTTAAGAGTTTTAAGTATATTTAGAGGATTATCGTGATGAAAATACTTTGGCCAAGATAATCGTGAAGTGACATTTTCACATTGTCCCATGCCTACCCCCCCCGCCTCCTCACCTCTGGGCAGTGGTCATGATGGCGTCCACCACCTCGATGATGCGGTGCAGGGCCGAGTCTGTGCCGATGGTCATGTCCGTGCCGCAGAAGTCGTTGTCGATGGAGCCCACCATGCCCACGATGTGGAGGGCCGAGTGCTTCTGGGACGAGTCCTGGCTGATCAGGCCTGCAGGCAGGGTTCGGTGTGGGGAGCATCAGACACCTTCCAGAGTATTTTCAAATTTGACCCTCTTAAAGGGAGTTGCTGCTTTCCGGAGATGACAGCCCCATTCCCATTCGATTATTGGGAATGGGATTTTGGGGGATGTGGCGATTTGGTTAATCCATTCCTTTTTTCTGATATTTAGATGAACATATTAGCTTTTCAGTGAGTGTTAATGCAATCTAGCAGTTTCGTCCTCAAATTAACCTGAATAAATATCCTCCCAGAGAAAGGCAATCTCTTCCTACAGATATTATATACCTTCCTTGCGTCGTACAGAGCATGCATTAAATGTTGGTCGACAAGCTACTAATCAAAGTTGTTAGTTGTGACAGCTGCAAATGCCTTTGTTTACTCTCCATGGGAGCCACAAGCTTCCCCCCTGTAGCCAAAACAGGTGCTCATCAAGAGCAGCCATTTCAAGCATGCCATCTGGTCAGCCTATAATCACCGAAGACCCTTTCTACTGTGCTGACTTGTAGTGGCAGAATTCCTATATGGCGTATTTTATATGCCATAAATCATTTCTTTGCTAATCATAATATTCATCCATAAAACCAACAGCGTCAGTCATTCTGCTCAACGTTGGAGCAGCTTGGCTTCAGGCAATGACAACTGCTGAGGAAAGGGGAAAAATGTGATGAGGAAAACACTTTTGTCTCTTCTGTCAGAAATACCAAACAGGGTGCGGAGGCTTTGATTTACTGTACATTCTGCAAGAAAAAGCTGACCAGATTACAAGTTTTATCTGTTTAAGGAACTCTGGATCTTTTTAGCTCCAGTGTTTTTCCTTTAGCGTCCTTTAGATGATCCTCTCCAGGTGGCAGAGTCACTGACACATCTCATCCATTATTAGTTCTGCATGGCAGAAATACTCACTATTGTGAGGAAGGACTGTTCCCTGAAATTCATGCCTATTTCGGTTTGACAGTTTTCAATTGAATCTGGTGATTTACACTTTCTCTTTCCTTCAAATGAGCTTGCATCACTTCCTGTGAGCTCATCCTCTTTCCATCTATCCCTTGCATTCTGGCTCCAAACCACCAACACAATATGAGAGGAGAAATTCCAACATAACTGAATCCCATACAGTTCCTTCGCCCTTCAGACACCTCCATCTACCTTGCTCCACCAGCTCGGCCAGCAGCCCGCTCCACTCCTCCCTGAACAGGTTGGCCCCCGTGAGACTGCCGTCCCCCCCGATCACACACAGGTTGGTGATGCCCTTCTCCACCAGGTGGTGGGCGGCCCTCAGGCGGCCCTCGTGCGAGCGGAACTCCTTGCATCGGGCGCTGCCGATGACGGTGCCCCCCTGTGGTGGACCAGGGTGTTACATGTCCAGTTATGTAGATACGGGCGCTATCGTGAACATTACATAAGAATATTCAACTCAAACAGTGTACAAATCCTATGTGGCTTCTCAGACCCAATTTTCAGGCGGTCTTATAGGATATCGTAATTGATTCTGGGCCCATTCACTAATCGCATGCATTTTTTAAGCACAATGATGTAAATCATGTGGCGTTAGTCATCGAAAGGCTTCCTCCTCCGCCTCCTTCTCTAGTTCTTCTTTCTGGTGCTGGTCAGAGGCTGTGTGCGGTGTGCTTCCTACGATCCTCACTCACCACTTGTAGCATGCTGGAGACGCTCTCCCATGTGGCCTCCTTAATGTTGTCTTCTCCTCCATCCACCATCCCTTGATAGCCCTGCAGAGGAGCGAGATGAAGAACACGGTGAACATCTCGCCAAAGGTGCCTCCACAAGCTCCACATCAAAGGGGAACACAGTATTTTTCGTGGAGTTTATAACATTGTAGGTAGAATACTGAAATGAGGAGGATACAATAACGTATGAAATACTGTGTCTGTGTTTGATAAGACGCTTTAAAGATTGTGAATTTAGTTCAGCTAGAGCTAGGCTTTATATTATGTAATGTTCAGTTACACAGTTTACTGAGCTGTAAGATATTGTTTGGATTAATATAATCACCACATTAAAGTCATATAATAATATAGTTCATTCACAGGGCATTATTATAAAAAACAATTAATCAATCTTCAAAATGAGTCAATGTTCTGTTCATTAATGACTAAGTGACTAAAGCAACAGCTACAACATTTTCCATTGCCGTTGGAAAGACAATAGATTGAAGACGAGATGCTTTAATATTAAGTTGTCATTCATTGAGCGAGGTTGTTAAATTATATGGTTGGATTTTATCATGTACTACACACACACGCGCGCACACACACGCGCGCGCGAATACTGTGGCTTGTACGTGGGAGGGAGGTTGCACTCAAGACATCTGCCCACCGCCTTTAAAGTCAGTTATGTAACACAGCCGAGGAACAACTCACACACACACACACACACCGTATAAATGAAGTGCAGCTTGAAGCTCAACCAGTGCATACTCATCATTGCCGATGGTCGAACTGTTGATGGGACTGCTGCCTAAAAGCTATCCTGGCAGCTCCAATTAGAGAAGATATGTGCTCTCTCTGAAGGCAGTATTTTGAGAAAAACCAAAGTGGGCCTACGGTAAATTCCCATTTTGTGTACTGTGCAATATATATATAACAGCGTCACCATGGGCAAATACTGCTCTGAGTAAGCGGTTCCTTCGCAGTGGTTCAAAGAGTCTTGATAATTGATTACTCTTACTTTAGGACCTGAGTTTTCGACCTGGTATGTGGATAAGTAAAGCACAGAAAGTGCTTATCCTTTAGAGGAGACTTGTTGGACTCACCTCACGGATGAAGTAGACCTTTGCCCCGACGTATATTCCCATTCGGACGACTGCACGCACCGCAGCATTCATCCCTAGTCAGAGGAACACGAGGAAGAGAAGTTAGGACCCAAAATCAATAGACTATTCTACTTGACCTTAATAGACTGCTAGAATAAATCAGGTGTTTATATTCCTGCATAGGAATGACAATGGTTTGAAAAAGTTGTTAAGAATAGGAACTGGATTATATTATATATATATCATTGAGCGATATATAACTGGATCACTCAATGATTATTTGTAAAGCTGTTCAAAATAATGGACCGGCTTTAATGTAATGTCACTTATTGTGTGTGTGCATATAGAGCCTGTCTCTGTTTAGTATTCTTTGGGGTTTGGCCAACTTTTATCTCTTTCACAACTGTGCTGCCATGTATGGTCAAAACAACCTCCTGGCCACGCCAGCCAATGACTCAGTCGCTTCCCAAGTTAACTTGCAACCCGGCAGCACTGTTTAAGTGCCTTGAATGTCAATGTTAGCCAAGTGTGCTAACAAGATCAGTGTGTAATAACAGCTAATGTTGATGTACTACCCTAGATAGGACAAGCAAGAATTTGGCCACACAAAGCACTACTGAACAATGGGACAGGATCGGATTTCCTCCTTGGGAAAACGAAATGGGCAGCGAAATACAAGTGGTCTGAGCATAACGGCACTGCTGTCACTAGGCAACGCTTAGCTAGTTAGCGTCTAGCAGGGGCACAGGAGTGAAATAAAACACACACACGCTACACATACAATTAATTAGGTAAAGGTCTATATATTTAACAGAATAGCACTTGGGAAGGTACCGCAGGGCAAATAAAAAGCTAAATGTTGACCCCATGACCACTTCACTGGACGGCCAGCATTCATCAGCACGGTGCTCAGCAGCCGCTGACATCCCATTAAGCCATTATCTTGGTTACATAACCATGTTCAAATGAACGGCCTGCTGCTCTCATTGACATTCAAAGCACCGCACGCCGGGAGATTAGGAAAAGACAAAGAGGAGGAAAGAAAAAGTAGAGCTGGATAAATGGGAGAGTGTTGAGAGTGACCAACGGGTTTGGGATTCCCGTCAAGCAAGGTTGGCAGTTCCATTCCAAGGACCATGCGCGAATGCCCTGAAAGGGTTCAGTCAAGGGTAGGAATGCTGTCCCTCTCGGACATTCCATTCTTGCCCTGCAGGCCTCATAGATAGTTTTTTTTGGGAACGGACTGAATGCTGTGTGTGTGTGTGTGTGTGTGTGTGTGTGTGTGTGTGTGTGTGTGTGTGTGTGTGTGTGTGTGTGTGTGTGTGTGTGTGTGTGTGTGTGTGTGTGAAATGACATTGAGAGCCAAGATGCAATAGACAAAACAATATAACTATCTCTGGGTTGAAAGCATGCATGAGAACAACATCACTGACTGCCCATGTTCCACACGCTTTATAAGATTAACAGATATGTTTATAACATAACACAGTATTGATGTACAGGTTTGAACTAGCATTTTGGGGACATCAGATGGGGACACATTAATACTGCTTATATTTTAGTAGCTGTCAATCTGTATATAGGAAGTGTCGGGCTGTACATGATCGAGGCTTTCGGTATGACGCAGGCAGGGGCTTGCGGTGATGGCTGTATGCAGATGAATGCAGCGCATCACGTAGGCAGCACAGCATCCACTTTCAACTCGTAGCCCTGTTACGCAATGTGTCTTGTCATGCTTACTGTTTTAAATATTGCGTAGACTAAAAAGTTTCGAATCTGTGCTTATATAACAAATACATTTGGCACATGTCCCGCCATAGCGTGACAGTATAGAACCGGCTTTCCTAGTTGAAGCACTGCTTGAAGCACAATGTTATCTATTCGAAAGATGTGTACCTATGAATCGCATGGGTCGAGAACCACCTGCATTGCAGTATAGGGGCCTGGACACTCACACTGCGAACCTAAAGTATAAAATGTTGTGCTTATAAAAACGTTGAATAGGTACTCTTCTTAAATGTTATAAGTATAGGTCAATGTCCTGCATACATCCCAGAAATAATAGCTCAGCCCAGTTCAGGACGGTCCTCAACACTTCACCTTTGCGGTATTTGTGTAATCCCTGCCATGTAAACAGACTCAAGGCTTCCCTTAACTGTGTGGATGAGGCGGGGAGCTAGTTAGCCCGGTAGCATGCTAACCAAGAAACCCCATGAATGAGGAGTTATCGGTGTCCTTTTCGTGATCACATACACTGTCACATCCACCAGCCACTGACCCTAAGAATGACACATGACCGGCATCACTCGGACTGTTGTCTCACGCTGTTAAGACGCGTCGCTTTGCCCTCTGTGGGGCCATTGGAGACCAAGGCAATGTCACCCACAGTACATGGTCTTGTTATGACCGGTCACGGTACCTTGAGCATCCCCGCCACTCGTCAGCACCGCGATGGCTTTCCCCGCGCCCGTCAGGTTCTCAAAGAAGACCTTCTTGCTGTCTGGCTGCGCCATGTTTACAGCCTTTCACTGTCTTTGCTCTCGCCCAGGTGATGAATTGAGTGTGGAACCAGGGATTGATGGAATTGTGAAGAGAATGCAGGGCTACGACAATGTCTGGTCCTGCCCCTTTAACCGACCGCCTGCTTGTGTGCCCGCTGTCGTCCTTCTCTCGGTTCCGCATCTTCTGCGATTTGCATTGGGTGACGAAGGCTGGAGTTATTGACGTCGGCGTTGTCCAACCGGCTCTTTCTCTACGTCGACGTCACTTCACTTAAGCCAATCGTTGCGCCGTATTTCCACATGTAGGCAGGCAGGTACAGCAAAATGTACAGTCGCTTGAAGCCTTCATCAAGATCCTTAATGTTTTTGTCATTATACCTTTGGCAAGTCTTTTTAGTTATTGAGGGATATATTTGAGATGTTTAGAAACTGTTAGAGATGTTTAGCAGTTGATTGGGGTATTTCTTTTATAGCGGAAATATGAAATTGTAAACGACCTTTGGTAGGGTATAATGCTATGTGCTTTCTTCTGCGTTTTCTATTAATCATATTAAACGAATCAAGCTTTCTCTTCCTAAATGTATAGTTTATTAAATCAATATTTTCTACTGGATAACATCAAGTATCTAGCGCCGGCGCTGGAAAGATGGACTTACAATTGTCCGCTGTCTCCCCCAGGTGGATCGAAGTGTAAATTACAAATATATAAGTTTCCATGTAGCCTTGTAGTTGGATTGTAGTTTATTTCAAAACAAACTAAAGAAACGTTGAGTAAAACTATAAAAACAAAACATATCAGTAAGAAGCTTACAATATCTCTTTATTATAAATGTACATGCTTTCTTTCTGCTTTAATATGTTATTAATTAATATCAATATTAGTTGTATAATATACATTCTTCCTAGAAATTATATCCATCAAAATATCATCACAATGATCCTTAAGCTACTACTAATCAGTAAAAGGAATTGTATGCTTGTGTTAACCTTTCCCAACCCGTTACAAATCCTCTTGACTGATGAAATGATATGTTTATGAACACTACATTATATCTTAATGCATTGTATCTCTTGGGTGAGTGCTCTGGTGCAATTAGATGTAATACCAAAAGCCTTTATCATGATTTTTTCTATTGTTTAGGCGGCTCGTTTCAGTAATTGAGAAATAAAAACACATTTATGTGTCTTTTATTTCATATACATTGACAGATGTCCAAGTAACGTTATTTTTCATACATTAACAAGAGATGCACTGAGAAGAGAAAACCAACAAGGCAGTTTAGTTTACGACTCACGATTATGTGTGCAACATTTAAGATACGATAGCATCACATCCGTTTGACTTTAGTTTATTTAAGTCCACTAGGCAAAAACAGGACTTTGCTTGTTGACTCTTAATTCATCAAAATCTGTGTTTCATCTATCGGGTATTTTCTTGTATCCACTGATTTTGAGAAAAGTCACTGCTGCCAGAAACCACTCCAAGGACTGCATTTATACAGCACTTCTCTAACTATTGGAAACTCAAAGCGCTTTACAGTTATTGCCTGGCATTCACCCATTCAGACACCTATACACTCAGATAGGGGTGACCGTGGATTTAACTAGCGACCTTCCGATTGATAGTCAATCTGCTCTTCCTACCGAGAAAACCCAATCTCTCATGAATGATCTCAATGCAAAGGCCTTCGAGAGTGCGCTCTCACAACAGCCATTCCTGTTATTTACATGAACCTCTCAAGTAGCTACTGGACGTATTGTCATGTGGTGAGCCCTCAATTTACCTTCCGTGATCAGCAGATATTAAGAGCTGTAGTGCAAGACTTTTTGTTTAAATCGGATACCAATGATGGCCACTTTACCTCCAATCATGTGGTTGGTGTCAACGCTAAATATGCCCAGTGTAAGGGTCAGTTGTGTCACATACAGTCTCTGTGTACTTGAGTAACACAGTGACATGTTAGAAAGGGTTTTCTAATATAGATACAAGGGCTTTTGTGGTTGCATAACTTTATTGTCGACAGAGTCAGACACACACACACACACGCACTGTATATTATTTATGATCTGTGTCAGAGATGATATATCTCATCTCTGATACACTCCTTCGGTTCCCATACACATGCTTCAATCTGTTTATTATACCATTGCTGCACTAGGATCCTGAGGTAGAGGATGGCATTAACGCAGCCAGGGATTTTGGTTAAATTCCCAGTGGGGGAAAAGTATGCACTCCTGGTCTAAGATGTTCTGAATATATCCACCAGGTGGCATATATCGTATAAAACATTGTATCCTTTTGATGGTGCAGAACAAAGTTTATGGTTAGCCTGTATATCCTACAATATGTTAGGTTTTCACATTGTCACACAAACAACCTCAGACAATACCAAGGAGAATAAGAAATTTGTTTAAAATTGCCAAAGGGAGATTATTGAATGATTCATTATTGCTGTTTCCCAATTAAACTTCCCTTGCCCTTTTTGCAAAACGTGTTTTATTCAGTACACAGTTTGATTTGTTGTCATTATTGTTGTTGTTATTTCAGTAGCTGCAGCCTTCTACCTCTGGGAGAGAAGAATCTCTGGCTTCTGGAAGCTGGACGGAGACCCGGCAGTACACATTACACGTCCCCTGCCACTAGAGATCACTCATTCTGCTGTTGTATCCCAATGGTGCTGGTCTCCTGAGGAAAGGACCTCCCTGTATGTCAATTGGCATTTCCTTCTTGTAACCCTAGCCCCTATACCTCACAGTGAATGCAGTAACCCCCTTGCCGAATGCAAAGCAAGTGTCCCGAGGGAAATCATGTCCCAATTTGAGAGGACATAGAAGATGAGGCCGGACATGGATTGCTTGTGTATTGGCTGGAGGTTTTCCAACAGTTGACCGGTGCCTATACCCGGAAAATAGGTTTCAGTGTGTGTGTTTGTGTGTGTGTGTGTGATAGCTTCATAAAAGGGATAGGAGTCAATCTTTACCACAACTCCTGAATCATGGCTCATATCTCGAGGCGACAGTCTGTATCATCGTATTGCATATCAAATCGTAATGCAGAACATAAATGCTCTTGAAAATGATCGAGGTCAAAGTGGTCACTTACCAAATTTTTTAAGTATGCCCTATAATAATAAAATATTAATAATTGTTTTTTGTTTAGAATATGATGAATCTGCAATGTTGTTCTTCATTTATTTGCAACCGTTTCTTCATGTTTACAGTTACAATGAACAATTTTCTTAGTTTGGATATGTTGAGTTACATTTACTTTGTATCCCTTTATGTTGTTTATATTTACCAATACATATTCCAGTTGACGCTCACCCAAAGTCAAAAGGTGTCGGTTGTAGTCTCAAAGGGTCACAGGCCCACCTTTAGATCACACATAAGACACGTACAACATATATTTTACGACCAGTCCAAACCCGCCTTAGATGACAGTCAATGAAAAACTCCATGGTGAGAAATGGGCACCACCACCTCTTCAGTGTAGATAAGCACGTTGTAAGTGGAATGTGAATTCAGAACAATTCATGTCGTCTTCATACATTCACATTCATACAAAAATCTAAAATTGAATGATGAAGCAAGAATAGTTAAGCCAAGGAAGTAAATATGAACCATCTTTATAGCGCACAGAAAATAGGTATTTAGAAATGCATTCATATTCCTGCAAATTGCATTCCATAATTTAACTAAACTACATTTCAATTCATGTTCATTGTTCAAGTCCCTTCTTTCCTGAGTGTGTTATTTCCAATCATTTCTTTTTTCTTTCGTTTTTTAAACAAATGCGACCCTGCAGTGTGTTGTAATAAGAAGGTTTAGAAAAAACAGAAGAAGTACAATCTAGTGTCCCAGAGACTGAAAAGCGGCAGTGGGCCTACAAAAGCATATTGTGCATGAAGAGATCATTATTGTGGAAGTCAACCATGTCTGGGAGAATAATGCATCATTCTGCTTGATGCATGGAAGTCATTACAATATTTCACTTCACCATGAATCATTTGGAATATACTCAATTGCAACAAAAGATTATTATTATTTCTCGCCACAGTGATTATTATTTAGTAAAAAAAAAAAAATGCCATTATCATACAATTGTTAATTTGGTTCTGAACAGGTAAATTAAAACGACTCTTTCCCTCTGACACGCTGGGAGAAAAGTACCTCATGGCTGACGGGTTAATTGAGTTCACGTCTTGCAGCGTGCGGCGCACAATTTGAGCTACGTTTTAACGGGGGTAAAAGAGAGAAGATAAGGTAACAATACAACAGAAAATAAGCACCAAGTTCAGGATTCCAGGTGATGTTGTGAAGGTCGCGGACCGATTTGTTCCACCGGCATGATTTCCACGTGGGAAACAAATGAGCGGGCTGCCAATCTGCTCGGCTGGCTCTGGCGGCCTGGGGTTGATGATTGAATGAAATGCAGGACGACAAAAAGACAGTCTACTCACAATCCTTCACTCTGCTTTTTTTTTTTTTTTCTCGGATTGGGCTAATCACCCCACTGTCCCTCGACCCCTTCAACTTCCACTGTGGCTCATTGGAGGCACGGAATGGCGGCAAAGAGAAGTGGAATGAGCCAGAGAAATTACGCGGAAAACTGCATTTTGTTATGGTTTTCTTTTTTCCTTCATTTCTCCCCTCTCCCGTTGCAAACACGGGACCATTACCTCCGGTCTTTCTGTAACGCCTATATACGTGCCATCCATCTAGCTCACTTTAATGGCAGCCTCATAATTATTTAGATGATTATGTGTTGCAAGCCATTTAGCATGCCCAATGACACATGTTTAATTTATTTGCTTCTGCTGTTGCTCAAATCAGGAGGTAGAGAGAGAATTTTTTTTTCTTTGGGATCGTCGCAGTGGGGGCTGCTGCTGCCTGCCACGGCAGCTAGCTATAGAGCGCCGCCAGTGGAGCAGATCACAGCTAAAAATGGTGTGATGTATAGCATCTGCTCCAATAATAATGCCTTGTGCTACATCACGTTGCTAATGTCATACAAATAAGGTATATGCTTTTAGTGTAGCATGGCAAAGTGGCGTTTGTTTGGGTTAATGGCGTGTGTCTTGGTTGACCGGTGAACCCGCGAAACACCCTGCACCATTGAGCAAGCTATTATGGGCGTCGGTGTTGGGAGGAGAAGGCCTTAATGGGCTGAGCCAGGCCTTGCTTTGGGCTTTGGCCCCCGTTTATCTGTAGTGAAATGGTCTCTTAAGTTAGAGAAAAACACATTTTATATTATAGCCAGCACTCTTACCAAATTGATGTAAGAGAATAGGATTAAATAATGCATAGGTGGAGAATAATTCTAATAATACTAATTATTATCATTATTGCATTAATCATAATGATTAGTCCTATGCAATTATTATGTTCTCCTCTGAACGAGATGTGTATGAGCTGTAATTCATTAAGATTACCACTAGGGAGTAGTACAACATCAATGACGGTAGGCCCCCTAACTCTCGCCTTGTATTTAAAGGTCAAATAAAAAAAGATTACAATTTATAAAATTTCACGGCCCTCTATTAATAATATTATATATATTTTATGATGCGTTGGTGTGCAATTTTATATGGAGACTAGGGCAGATACATGAAAAGCAGCGAATGACAATCGAACGGCAAATCCTATGAATCGCCGGACGGTGTGAATTTAATTCACTATAGTCGAAAAGACCAATAACGAATACAAATAAATATTCCAACTTCTCAGAGCCGTCCTTCTAGCGGTGGAGGTATTCGAAGATGAACGTCCACCCAGACGTTGGCGGTGCGGTGGAGGTTCGCCGTTGACCGCAGCGGCTCTGCCCCGGCTCTGCGCGAGAGTCTATCACCGTCTTTTCAGGCACCGTTATCTCAAACATCTGTCCCGACTTCTGCTTTGAAAAGCTGCCGGAAACGAGCTCCTTGCTTGTCAGCACCTGCTGTGTTCTTCTCGCGCTGCTTCCCTGCATCGCGTCACGTCACACACACTCACGCAAGCAGGCCCTACCGATTCCGCCTAAACGCATGCAAAGGCTTATAAACCTTCCGATATCCTAGTAACATGACTTAAATGATGTAGGATATTATTTGTTGTAAATTGGTCATTCAACAGAAGACTTTTCCATCTTCATTGCTATGTATTTGCTTCATATTAACCAGGAATTGGCCATAGATTGTCATTCTCAGTATGAAGGCAATTTCTTTAAGACTTGCCCAATATTTCCTTGTTATTTTTTGATTACCTAATCAGGCCATTCTGAGGAGTCATGCCTCATCCTCAACATTAAACTCAGTCATAACGGAAAGATGATGTGCTATTAATTAATGATTAAATGATAATTAAAACTTCCCTCACCTGACTGCTTATAAGGACGTATTTAGTTTGCTGATTGAAGTCACTTAATCAGCAGCGCTGCCTGTAATTAACGACTGATAGGCCTAATAACAAGGCAAACAGTGGCGCCCCTGACCTTTTTAGCGCCCTAGTTGTCGACATCTCCAAACTCAGTCTCAGAGAGGGCTCTACATGTTGTGCAAAGGCCCCTACCAGCTAGGTTTCAAACCCACCGATAATGAGTCTTCCGACTCAGTCGGGGGGAGAGGGGGGAGAGGGGGCGCAATCTGGGCTGAAGTCTGCTCTGATTGTCGTGCGGTGTTGGGGGATGTCAAGATATGCAATTTGCCGCCCCTCGTTGAGTCGGGAAGTCAAGACTTTTTCAACCCGGTTTGATATTATCGGGTCTGACTCCGTAGTGTTGGGGGGGGCACTGAGACTGAGGTCGCCATTTACGCTGGCAATAGCCAATCAGATTTGAGATCAAGAACAACCATTTGTGACTGTGGTCAAGAATGGCCAGTGGAAGGTGAGGTCAAGAGGATGAGAAGGGGAATGGACAGATTGTGATCACTGTTTACAAGTACTGCTACAGTTTCTATAAACCTGTCGAGAACTATGTCCAACGATGCTATTCCCCGCATCCTCTGGACTCCAGCGATGGAGGAGCGACTTGTCCAACTCTGGCAAGAGCACCAATGTCTGTTCAACATCTCATGCAAGAATTACCACAACCGGTTGGCGAAAGAAAAAAGCTGGAATGCAATCGCCCAAGCATTGGGACATCAAGGTGAGAAAACATGTCAATCTATAGTGCTATGTGCTTCCTTGAAAGTATACCGCAGTGTAAAACTGCTGTCTATCTGTGATTGTTCAGCTTTAAAGCGTGATACTGGGTGCCTTCTGGAACGTAACTTGCTTACTCCAGCCATGCATCTGTCAGGTGCCTGCATTGATTGGTTGCGGCGAGACACAAAGATAATGAGAAAGGCATACTCAATAACTTCGCTTTTTCGTCATTCGGATTCAGAAAACTAGGTTGAACTGTGACAATCTATCACCTCAGACTGTATCTAAGTTATATCCTATCCATGTGAATTCTTTGTTTCAGTTAATGAGGTGAAAACGAGGGCCACTTCGCTGAGAACGCAATTTACGAGGCTCTTACAACAATGGCCAGGCGTGTGTGGGGACCCGGCTGTGACGCCAAAACAGAGCTGGCTTCTCAAGAACAGGAACTTCCTCAGAGTCCATGTTACCTCCCGCACCACAGAGACTACTGTCAGTATATATGGTCCAAGCAGATACAAGCTTAACAATTTCTTTGAAAGAGGAATAACCGATACATTGATAAAGTGTAAAATACATTGATGAGCTGGCTATGTTAATAGTATCAGTATTATCTTGATACGTAGTGCTCACTGGGCACCCCTTTTTGTTCTACTTTTATGTAGCTGGATCCGGCAGTGAAGGCACAGCTGGAGGACACACGCTGTGAAGCTGAGGGTGAAGGTGGAGTGGAGGATGCATTAGATGATGCGTGCAGCCCAATGTTGCACACAACACTGAAGATGTCCGCCCTTAAGCCATGTCCTGTCCATGGTACTCCCCAAGCCCATGCCAGTTCCAGTCAGTCAACACACCGCCACACCTCCACCCTCTCTACCCATCAGAAGAGGGTGGATGAGGTGGGGGACTTGCGGGAGCCGGGGAGCGGTCGATGGCAGTGGTGGCCCCAGCCACGAAACGCCCCGATACTGAAGAGGCATTTGGCCGGATGGTTGCAGCAGAACTTTGAGGCTGCAGAGGGGCAGTCCTCTGCAGTGTTCACCCCACACCATCTATCAGCTCCATACGTGAGGCCACAAGCTGGGTACGCTGCAGACACTCAACCTCCAGCAACACCACACCAGCCCCATCATGCTAATGCACAGCTGCCACCTCATCCGACATACTCACTGTCACCATGGCTTCATGTATCTCAGCATGGACCGTCACTAGCGGCAAACCAAGACCCCCCTGGCAACTCTGAAGATGACTCCCCATCAGAGGACATCTCATTAAAGTTTTTGCAATACTTAGATTACGAAAATGGCATTACTGCACAGGCTTCATTCGAAAGCCCTTATTCTCTTATTTACTTACTTGAAAGCTTTTTGCACGGAGTGGCGGTAGACCCTGCCGCATGCCGAGTGGCTTCGCTGGGCTCCTCTGTCACACGGGTCGAAGTTGTAGAAACAAGTTAATTGTAGAGGTCGAAAGTTTTGAGGCGGAGCAGGTGTTGCCTACTGCCATGTCAGAAGCTTCCTGAGTGTGTGCTGATGGCTGGATTAACCTGTGTGCCCTGAACAGTCAAGGCATCAAAGGTCGCCCCACCCAGCCTCAGAGTCTAATCAGCCTGACTCAGGCCAGGTGATGCTGCTTAAGCCAGCCATCAAGCACACACACGCCACACACATTTTTATGATAGCCTTCTGAAGGTTACATTCTAGAACTTATTTGTTTTTTGTTAAGCTTCTTGCTTATTTATTTGAGAAGATTCTGAATGTAAAAAAACTATGCTTACTGAATAAACACACATGTAAAGTGAGAATTGTTGACATTTAACACTTAAATTAATAAAAAAATAATTAAATTCATGTTTTGTGTACCCTTGGTAGCGGTGTGTGTGTGTGTGTGTGTGTGTGTGTGTGTGTGTGTGTGTGTGTGTGTGTGTGTGTGTGTGTGTGTGTGTGTGTGTGTGTGTGTGTGTGTGGAAGACATACACAGACACTTAAAGCATTTGAGTGCAGGTTGAGACGGCAGTTTAAGGTTTATTTGCCTGAATGAGTAAGGCTTCATGAGGTCAGTGTAGAGTCATCTCCTACAGACATAATGGACCACAACCCCTGTGTTGGGCAGGGGACTCTGCAGGTGAAAGGTGAACGAGATCATGGTCCAGTTCCCTGCCCTGAGATCCCACACTGAGGAACAATAACTTAAAACTGGCCTCCACAGGAGCCATCATAAGGATCGAAATCTCCCTTCTAGTCCTTCATTTCTGAAGGAATACTTGAGCTACGGTGTGCCTCAGTCTTTGGTGACTGGGGATAAGAGCATAATGCATTGAGGTACTATGCTTTACTAGGAGTAATTGTAACTATTGTGCTACTACCAACAAGCCCACCTAAGTTATCACCAGTGACGTTATTGCATTGATAGGAATTCTCAACACAATAAAAGTATGACATATTGGGATTTACTTGCAGAAAGTCTTCCTTTAAGACCTGATGTATGGCCTCACAACCCCAGTAACTTTTTCAGGTGATGGTGCCATATATAATTCTGTATTGTAAACTTTTAACTTAAAAAAAAAAAGTTATTGAGGATCATTAACAATACCGAGACAACTTTAGTATAATATGGATGGAACAATCAATTAAAAACTTTAGGTCATTATTTTTAGCTAAAAATCGAATGGCCATAGACAGTCTCTTCTATGCAGAGATGGCCGTTATCTTGTTTGTGTCCACTGTTGAAATCACTCTTCCAAGCAAGGGGGCAATTTAGATTGTTACATTTGTACTTTTTGGTCCATTTAATGAATGTAGCCCGACAAAAAAAATAGATACAGACAGAAGCCAAGTGGAACAGTGATTATCTATTGGCCTTGCTCACCTCCAACTGTCTATGCAGAGGTTCTCATGTCTTCCTCCACGTGCAACGTGTTGACTTCTACATGATCCATGTTTATGGAGCTTCTTTGGATTTTTATAACAATGACCTTGTAGTAGCTGTATTCCATTTCATGTCTAACTGGAATACTGTGTTCCCGCAGGATTTGGAGTGTTTTTAGAGAAGGCGCAGACAATCCGCCAGTAAAGGCTTCATGTTTGAAACTCTGGATGCTCCCAGTCATCTAGTGGGGACCAGCGACCTGACGACTGCAAGACTGGCTGATCGTCAACAACCGTCGGAAAATGTGTGCTGCCAAAGTTGTCCATGTCTTTAAAAGTCCCCTAGTGGGCGGGAGGCTTAACTAGGGGGGAATTATGTTGTCAGCTGTGCATTTTGTTGACTGGTACAGAGGAAGGAAAAAGTGTGATGCCGGCTTTTGTGCAAGATCAACTGGAGTCAGAAGCTCTCAGACCAAGCAATGGCTGTTATATTTAATTTGTATGCCCAAGCACGCATGGAAATACGGGCAAACACACACACACACACACACACACACACACACACACACAACACACACACACACACACACACACACACACAGACACAGACACACACACACACACACACACACACACACACACACACACATATAAAACCTGTTCCGCCGTTAAGCCGGCACGGGAGGTAGTAATGTTACAGAAACACCCTCTGTGTCCAAAGGGTCAACAGCCATGGCATGACAGGGCTGGGACGTTTGGATGACGTGTTGTGTGTGCGACTCCCTTCTTCCCTTCACTTTCTCTTTCAACATATTCTGATCGCACAAACAAGTTCCTTGCAGGTAAGCGCAATCGTAACGTTACGCATCCACGTGTTGTTAATGATGCAGAGCAACTCGGCCTGTGTTTGGCGAGTGGTATAAAGTGTGCAGGGCAAGCAAAAGCACGTCAACGCTCGGTTTCTCTGCTCTCTTCCGCTCTCTTTAGTGCACATGCACGCGCACACACACACACAAACACACACACACACACACACACACACACACACACACACACACACACACACACACACACACACACACACGCACACACACACACACACACAAACCCACACACATACACACACACACATCATCTCTTTTTTATTTGAAATAATCAGTTAACAGTGTTGTGGGGCTCAGTTGCTCAGCAATACAACTATTTCGAGACGGGTGTGGGTGGTGATGTGTGTAGAAGTTTTTTTGTGATATTTTTAACCTTCGTAACCATCACCGCGCACAGCTGCCCACTTAACTGCCTTCGTCGTCACCTCATCATCATCATCATCATCATCATCAACACATTAACCGGCACTCATCAAACTTTTATGAGGAGCGCTCACCGGTGAACGAGCAAAATGAAGAAAGGAGACCAAGGCCTTATTTAAGTCAGCTTCACTCTGTTTCCTAACAGTCGATTTTTGTGATTAACAGGGAGCAGAGCTGCGTAACAGAAGGGGGGGGGGGGGATTTACTCCAGGAGGGGGACGGTCCTACCTCTGCAAAAAGAACACAATGTGAGATTATTTCAACATGTTTTTTGATAACATTATTTATCATTATTTATACTAAATGTACATTGAAATGCTGTGTGTGTTTTTTTTACAATACAAATAAAAGACGGGCCGATAACAATAACAGGTCTTTGATCTGCACATTTGAGGACACATAGTGTGTTAATACTGGATATTAATATCTAGCGAGTATAATATATATTTTTTTTTCAAATCTATAACCTGCAGCGATATCAGACTTTGCTGAAAGGACCATGGAAGAAACCTGGTTCACTAAGTAGGACTCATTACAGAGGCAGAAAGGCCAGAATTTGCAGGTATAGCACAACTGCTGGAATTAAAGTGACTGCTGATTAGTATTAGGCTACCACAGAGGAAGGCTGGGCTATGGGACAGTGTACGCACACACACATACACACACACACACATACACACACACACACACACACACACACACACACACACACACGCATGTGGGCACACAGGTTAGCATGCACACATGCACACTCACACACACATTTGAATTGTCAGGGTGGAGGTGGGTGGTTAAGTTCAATCCACCATCGCTGATGAGCAGAGCGATTTCTATTAACCCAAAGCCTGCAGATTAAACCCACTATTTGATTGGGTCGGAGGGAGAGGGTGGAAAACGAGGGAGAGGGAGAGAGAGGGAGAGAGAGAGAGAGAGAGAGAGAGAGAGAGAGAGAGAGAGAGAGAGAGAGAGAGAGAGAGAGAAGAGAGAGAGAGAGAGAGAGAGAGAGAGAGAGAGAGAGAGAGAAAAGAGAGAGAGAGAGAGAGAGAGAGAGAGAGAGACTCGGCCGCCAAACTTTTATGACACAGACTGTCTGCTTAATGGCCTGGAAGATTCTTCCCATTTAGCCCATTGCAGAAATAAAAGGCTCCTGGTTGGTGATTGGGAAGGAGAGAGAGAAAGAGAGAGGGGAAAAAATCGCTTTCCGTTAAGTTCCCCAGTGGATTGAAAATTAGGAAATTTGGGGCACAGCTATCAATCTTGGGGAAGAGGGTGCTCCAGCGTGAAACGCCCCAGTATTCCGGTGGCCGAGTGGAAAAGAAAGAGTGAAACAACGTCAAACTTCCCCAGAACAATTACGCTGCCTGCTGCATTACGGCCTGTCTTATTAGCCCAACTAAGCTCTTCTCTTAACTCTAACCCCCATAATCACTCTATGTTAAACAAAGAGATCGAATAATAATGTCATCATCTCCATGAGTCAAGATAATGTTCAATATTAAAGCAATGACACTGTCTAAAACACTCATATGTTATAAAACGTGATTTACAACGCATCCTCTTTTTTCTGATACATTTAATATTGTCATTATTGTTATTTGCCATTTGTCCCTGAATGTTGGGTCAGGCTTCCTGCGATCCGCTCTAGTGAGCAATTTGTTGCACATAATTACTTTCACTACCCCCTCTCAACATCAGGGGGCGGCATTCTGCATAATTGTACATTTATAAACTGAATCAATTCATCAAATGTTTTATAAGGATATGCATAATTATTTATTGTCAAAGCTAGCTGATGCTATGATATATATGCCGGCCGATTAAATGGCAACCGTTCTTTCGATAACGTTTGCTATCACTCGGCGGGGAGAGCTAGCATGGAAACATTAGCTTTAGCTTGTTCTTATTAGCATTCTAGAATGCTTGATGGCAGTTTTCTGACGCGGGATTTCGATCCTTTACCCCGTCCTTTTGCAGAAAAACTCCCCCAAAATAAACCTTTCATAGATTTGTAGTCATTACCTTTGGTGAACATTTCCCAAATATAAACAGAACTAAACTAAGTAGTCTAGTGTGGGCGAGCAGTTATTGGGTCTCCCATCCAAATGGTTCTTGGTTTGAGTCCTATTGTCTGCCATCCTTGAGCAAGCTGCCTTAACCCTAAACCCTTCCCGTCCTCAATAGCATAAACATTAATGGCAAGTGGCCTTGGATAACCGCATCTCTTAAATTACTAGTGAATAGCAACAAATAATAAACTATATCCATCTGTTAACTTATAAAACTCCAACCAACACTTGTGTTGTTTTGGTGACTCAACAAAAGTCGGTCAGACTTGAAACCCACACACAAACCCCCCCACGCACGCACGCAC
This sequence comes from Gadus morhua, assembly GCF_902167405.1. Taxonomy (NCBI): domain Eukaryota; kingdom Metazoa; phylum Chordata; class Actinopteri; order Gadiformes; family Gadidae; genus Gadus; species Gadus morhua. The sequence goes on along the minus strand of NC_044070.1, from coordinate 11,961,943 downwards.
GCACGCACGCACGCACGCACGCACGCACGCACGCACGCACGCACACACACACACACACACACACACACACACACACACACACACACACACACACACACACACACACACACAAAAACACACATACACACACATACAGATACACACACAAACACACACACAAACACAAACACACAACCACACACATCAGAAGATAATGGACAAATCACATTGGCACGGCTCTACCAGCCTTCCCCTT
>NC_044070.1:11946708-11956708 GCF_902167405.1 Gadus morhua | reverse complement strand
CGAGACAGAAGCGCCTTCATAGCCCGGATGTAATCGTGCCTCCTCAGCAGGCACAATCAGATAGGCTCCGCCACCTTATCAGGACAGACTGGCCGCCCAATCAATGCCCAGATCTCACGGCCAGAAGCAAAGGGACCGGCAGCGACTCTAAGCTGAATTCAACAGCCCTCGTATGACAATTAGAGAGAGAAAGACTGAGGGAGAATGAAAGTACAAAACCTTTAGGGCCTTTTTTCGGTGGTTGTTGGGGAATAAAAGCTCAAAGAGAAAAAAGTTTGAGGGAAAAGATAGACTTTTGTAAACTTCCCAGGGCCGATAAGAAAGATGTGTTAGTGGGCGCGTTGTGTGAGGTCTGACAGTCACTCCAAGGGCTTCTTTGATAGCCGGCGCTGCGGTTAGAATGGTGCGTACAGGCAGAACATCTCAAACACAAGTCAAGTCCCTTTTAGACGGGACTGATTTGATTTCATCTGAGTGCGAGTGGAAGTTTGCACCGCAGCGAAACAAGGAAACCCAGAACTCAGAAAATCAGAAAATATATAATTAAAAACACAAGAAGCATCACTGCCCCTGTGTCTCATCGTCGTGACAATATCGTGCGACAATATTTGTCACACAATGTGACAAACTCAAACTTTTGCAACCAAACACATGCCAACAAAATCCCCTTCCTGACGTTCATCGAGTCAAATGGATTTTGACTTCCGCCCCCCCCCCCCGTCCCCCCCCCGTCCCCCGTCCCCCGCCCACCCTCACTCCCAACCAACCGACGTAAACGATGCCTCCGTACCGCCGCATGGCCGGCCTCGGAGATGTTTCAGACGAGGAGGACGCCTCTGCCCCTTTGAAATGCTAAACCAAACGCAGATACAAATTAGCCTTGAAATGCTTGCCGCGTGTAATTAAAGGCCCCAATGAATTCCAATAATCAAATAGGCCGTCTTCTGAGAACACTATTACAGGGGGATTAGCAGGGTAGCAGGTTTGGCCCTAATCACTCATTGACAGACCGGCGCTGTGCCAACAATCTTGTCTGCCAGCCTGCGGCTCCTAGCATCTCGCTGTCAATGACGAAGGGACTTGAACACCCAGAGCACATCCGCACACACTAACACACACATTTGTGCACGTGCATGCGCACGCACATGCACACACACACACACACACACACACATCGATAAACGCGGAACTCGTTCACTTGCAGAGATAAACACAAACAGGAATTGAAAGTTGAGGCGACACATCTCGACAGATTTAGATTTAGAGGCATGCGTGCTTGTGCACACATACACGCACACACACACACAGTACAAACACAGACACAAGCCCACATACACTTTCACAAACACGCACACACACACACACACACACACACACACACACACACACACACACACACACACACACACACACACACACACACACACACACACACACACAGATACACAGATGTACAAACACATAGTCAGTCAGTCAGTCCTATTGATGTCAACCTTTTGCTCTCAGTTATCATCAGTGCACAGGCAGGCCTCGTTTTGAATCAGAGGGACGGCGTTAAATAAAACTGGAAGGCTTTCACTTTCAATCTCATCCAGGCTCCAACGTACATGCCCGGGCCAACAGATCCACGAGATAAGGGCTGTGGATGGGGACAGGAATGGCAGGCACGCACGCATGGATGTTGTGTGTACTCGCTGGGGTGTATCCTAAAATAAATAAATATAAAATGATGGTCCAGAATGTAGTTTGTGTAGTTGCTTGTGTCATGTGTTATATGTAATGTTTTTGCTACCATCTGCATAAGGAAATGTCTTGTGCAATTCTGCAATGCCATCCATTCTTTCTTAGCATCTTTGTGCACAGACAAAGTGTAGCCAGATCCAGAAATGACGTAAACAACTGGTAAGTAGAGATGTCCGATATTATCGGCCCACCGATATTATCGGCCCGATATTAGCATAAAAATGTAATATCTGTCAATATCGGTATCGGATTTTTTTGGCCTTAAAACCGATTTTTTTTATTTTTTTTATTTATAGCTCAAATAAATGTTTTCAAAATTGTGCAGTACAGTGCACATTGTAATTGACTCATATTTGAGCATTTATTCAATTAAGGTTATTGAGTTTTAGTTAAAGAAACATACTGCTATGTTGCACATAGTTGTTCAGGTACAATGTTTTATCATTTGTGAAGTCAAGTTTGCCCTATTTGTTGTGGGCATTGTCAAGATTATCTCAGGGAGAGTGTAATCCAAACTGTTGTCTGAGACCATTAAAAAAATAAAAATAAACATGGCACTTTTCCCTTAAATTAAGTTGAAGTATTTTTCTTATTTTGCACAGACAATGTTAACATTTGGAAAGCCTTGTTGCATTCAAGAATGCATCCAGTGGGGCATCACAATAACATTAAGCATGTTGTGTTAATTCCACAACAGGAGATATGTAATGTTACCTAAATTAGGTTTGAGGAAAAATAACCCAAATATCGACATCGGTATCGGTTGATATCGGAATCGAAAATTTAGAGTTGGACAATATCGCATATCGGATATCGGCAAAAAAGCCAATATCGGACATCCCTACTGGTAAGCGATAATTCCACCCATATTATTATTTTTGATTTTCATTATATTAGAAAATGTGTGCACCTGTGCAATAAACACACACAACCCAAACACACAAGCACAAACACACACACGCACACACACACACACACACACACACACACACACACACACACACACACACACACACACACACAAACACCCCCACACACAGACACACACACACACACACGCACGCACGCACGCACGCACGCACGCACGCACGCACGCACGCACGCAGGCAGGCAGGCAGGCACGCACACACACACACACACACACACACACACACACACACACACACACACACGCACACACACAAATATACACACACGCTCACACCAGAACACACCAGGATTTGTGAGCTGTCTCCTGGGGCACCATGTAAGCCTCCTCCCCCCACCACAATAAAAGTCCTTCAGCAGTGTTAAAACACAGACCAACATGCATTATGGTTCCGGGCTTATTGATTAATAAACGGTCAAAAGGATTCCATTTCCCAGATATACCGTCGCTGAAGCAGCCCCTCGCTTTTCATTTTTGCTGCAGTCTGGGTTTTATTCCCCCCACACCACTCTCTCCCCCCTCCACCCCCAACACCCCCTTCCCCAGGACAAATGTGTTGCAGCTGAGCTGAAGCGATCCCTTCTCCATTGTTTTTATGTACTTGTGTTTAGTGCTCCCCTGAGCGCCACTGACTACCTGTCTGTTTAGAGGCCCATAAACATAAATCACACGTGTTAGGAGAGTTTTCCGTAAATTCCCTGCGACAGGAAAGGGCTGATTCAACAGAGGGATGGGGTATCGCTTTTATTTTGGTTTTATTAATTTTTCATGAATAGTCTCTCCCTTGCTCCTTCGCTTTCTTACTCCCAACAGAGTTCTGACATTATTTTGCATCTGTTAACAGTCAAAAAACTGCAAATGCGTGGGTTAGTGAATTGATCTATATTTTTCAGAATACAATGTATTCATTTGGTTTATGGTTTCGACCAAACACCTAAATGGACTATTAGACTACAAATCTGTGCGTAAAAAATACACACGACCAAAACACAATCTGACAATCTCAAAAACGCTTAAGTGACATTATGTAACACGTCAGCAAATAAAGTGTGATTTTCAACATACTAGAACAGGAAGAACATTTCATGTTCACAAATTAACACAAAGGTTTACGCGTTGCAGGCTTCATCAGTATTCATGCCTCCTATCTGTGACATTGCCTTACATTCTATTTGTTACACCCCGGAACTTTCTCCCCCCGCCCCCCTTGCTCGCAGGTTTGACCTTTGTGGTCCAACAGCAGACAATCTATGTAGCCCCTGGAACACCCATTTGTTCCTTCACTGCACTTCAGTGGGAAAGATAATTACACCTCTGTTCATTGTGTCCGCTGCCTCTCTCTCTCACACTCTCTCTATCATGCCCTCTCTCTCTCTCTCTCTCTCTCTCTCTCTCTCTCTCTCTCTCTCTCTCTCTCTCTCTCTCTCTCTCTCTCTCTCTCTCTCTCTTGGTCAATGAGTCCACACACTCCAGCTCTTATTTATAAGATTCATGTTTATCTAATGTGGAATCAATAGTTTGGCACCAGGGAGAAGTTAGGGCTCCGCTAGCGATCGTTGGGAGCTACTTAGCAACGCTTTAGTGGAGGTGATGGGGGGGAGACGGGGGGGGGATGGGGGGGAGCAATGGGCTCAGAGTCGAGGCCCTCTGCTGCAGCGTGGTGGGGGGAGCATGAGACCGAGAGATGGAGGCTGAGTCTCACACCGTCCAACCGTGGTAGATGATGTCCCTCCATCATGTCATTTCAAAACAAGGATTTTTATTTGGTATAGCTAAAAAATAAAAGTCCACCAATTGATTCATGGTAATAGCCTGTAGCAATACCGAAGAAATACCTCAAATCGTTTCCCCGTCACTCTGGGCCACAAACTCTCAGGTGAACTGAAGTTTGCTTCCTGCGGACATGCCAGTCGTCCCGCTCGGTCACGGCGCGGTCGTAATACGCTCCGGAGTCGCGGAGACGCCGCCGCCGCCGCCACATACCTTATTTCCTGGTTCCTTGCACTTTGAATAGATCAGCACTTAAGAATCTGCCTCAGTGGCCGCGCGGGGTGCTGCGCATCGCTCGCCTCCAAAATTCACTTTTCTCCCCCAGTAAGCACTCTGTGCCTCGCGCACCCCTGAACCCCGACGAGACCTCGCCATCTGTCAGTGTCGCTCGCCGCAAAGTGCCTCCCATTAATTGAAAAACAATGGCGAGGCCAAGTGGGGGGGGGGGGGGGGGTCAAAGCAATACACGCATTCTCCCTCCCCCCCCCCAACCCCCCTTTCCCCCACCCTGCACCCTGCCGCCGTCGGATTTCCTCATTTCCTCAATGTCGTCGTCGGAGCGGAGAAGCCGTTTCGTGACATTAGCCGCCGCGGTGCCGTCGGGACGGGTGCCCGTGTTGGTTAGCGTCTCCGCGCTGCCTCGGCTGGGCCGCCCGTTATCAGGCGGAGGGGACCAGGGGACTCCATCTGTCCCCGGGCCCTTCAATGCTACGCAGCGCTAATCGATGCTGAGGGGGGAGGGGGGGCATGGCCGGGTTACCGTGGTGACCTAACTAGGAGCTGATGTCCCGAGACAGTTTCCACGGACACGCATGGAGACGCGCGGACCCGCATGGTCGGTATGTCCGACCCTCGTTCAGAAGCCCGACGGGGGATGACTGACGGACTGGCTGAGAGCAGAGCAGAAGAAAAACATGGCCTTTGATTTATTGGACTGTGAGACCCCTGACTCTTATGGACTTATCTGTGTGTATTGGGCTCTTAAATGTTGTGTAAATGTTTTTATGTGCTGTTTTTATGTCTTGCTATGAGGATTGAAGAGACGTGTAATGCAAGACAAATTTCTGTGTAAACAGACATTAAAGTTTATCTAGTCTAATCTAATCTAATCTAAACCCTTTAAGGAAGACAATAGCACCGGTTCCTTCGATGACCGAGTGGTCCTAGTGTTTCATGATGTCTGTCCCCGCATGCTGTTCATTACGCCGGAGACCCCCTGTCGTATTTGTGTTTGTACACCATTTCATCACAGTACGGTCTGCTTAGGATGCTTAGGATCTATGGATAATTCAATCGAGAAGTATTGATTTGGATCAAGGTTAATGATCTGGACTTTGTGGTCTTGAATTGCGACTGCCTTTTTCTATTAGACCACCTACATCCATCTCTCTCTCTCCCTCTCCCTCTCTCTCTCTCCCCCCCCCTCTCCCTCTCCTCTCTCTCTCTCTCTCTCTCTCTCTCTCTCTCTCTCTCTCTCTCTCTCTCTCTCTCTCTCTCTCTCTCTCTCTCTCTCTCTCTCTCTCTCTCTCTGCCCCCTTCCTATCTATACACAAACTGCTTCCCTGGCAAAATCCTTCCCTCTGGTGAGTGATCAAGCAGGTGTGTTCCCTTTACATGCCAGCTCAGCAGATCCAGTCATCCTGTGCACATGCACCCAGAGCTCGTCACCCATAGTAACTTGGTAAAGTGACCCTGTCTATATGCAGACCTGCAGGGCAGCCGCCCTTCTTAAAAGGCCACGTCGCCCACTCTGCTGACGCGGTGTGGCACTGCGACCCCCCCTATCCTACCCACCACATCCAAACGTCCCCATCTCTATCACTGTCAAGAAAACTGGCCACAAGCTTTACTTGTCTTTTCTGTTCATTCTTTCTTTCATTCATTTCTCGTTCCCTCTCTTTCAATGTATTTGCTTGATTGCTTTCTTTCTCTCTCTTTTTCGTTGTGTCCTTATTTCATTATTTTTTTATTTTGCATTATCCCAACGCATATTGAACTATTGTAAAACCTGATTCACAACTTAAGCAGATAATAGAGCAGACAAATGATGAAAATTATGAAAAGAGAAGAGAAGATATGGGGGTGAAGTAAGCCAAGTGTTCCCATCATTGTCAAGGTATATTTTCTTTATCACCTTGGCAAGTAACTAAATAACTAAATATGGATAGGGAAATTAAATGCATGTATTGTGTAAGATAAGATAAGATTCAAACTATCAGACTGTAAGTGGATCTACAACTCACTGCATGCGCATGAAAAATATTTATTAAGAATGATATGGTCCGTTTTGAATGACTTTCTCCCCTCCAGTTGACATCTATCTTTAATAAGCAGTGCAGCCAACTGCATATTTGTTTAGTTTAGTATTTTGTAAGACCCAAAACAGTGGGCCCAGACATCAGGGCTGAATTGTGTAAACCTCATTCCAAATAACCAACAACACTGTCTGTCTGTCTGTCTGTCTGTCTGTCTGTCTGTCTGTCTGTCTGTCTGTCTGTCTGTCTGTCTGTCTGTCTGTCTGTCTGTCTGTCTGTCTGTCTGTCTCTCTCTCTCTCTCTCGGTCACTCTCTCTCTCGGTCACTCTCTCTCTCGGTCACTCTCTCTCTCTCTCTCTCTCTCAATTAAAATAAAATAATTCCCCTGCGGATACAGAGTTTTAATGACATATTTAACCATCCGTTATCCTTCTTGCCCATCGTGAAAGCAGACCCTTATGTATCTCGGGCCCCGCTATATAATTAACATTAGAATTATTCATCTGATACCCATCAGAGTATCAGATGACGGTGACAACCGGTGGTTATGCTAGACGGCACTTTGCACGGCAAAGGCTGGGGGGTCCAAATTACCTTCGGCAGAACACAACAATGACATGCAAATGTTTATTTTTAGGTGGCTAACTTTCAAAGTGTGTTGATTTCTTGTAGGAATATTTATTTCATATTTATAATCCAAGTCGTTTTTTTGGGGGGTTCTTCGTTTTTGACCGGTCGTCTCATGATTCTCCTCTATGCCAGGGCGAAGGATTCACCGTGAACACTAGGAAAAGAAGATCCTAATCCTTTTGATCATTTTGTATTCCCTCATGGTAACTAAGAGTCTGATTTGGGGTGTTCAGTTGAATGAATGCGTTGAACAAACGTCCCGAAAGCCTTTTTTCAGTTCAATCATCTTTTAAACAAAACTTCGGTTCGTTTTTTACGACGTTAAAGGGTTGGGTGGTGGTGGTGGTGGTGGTGGTGGTGGTGGTGGAGGTGGTGGTGGTGGGGAGTTGGGGGGGGGAGTTGAACGAAGGGGATGGGGTTTTAAACATGTCGACCTGGTTGTTCACTCTCGCCCTCATTTTTTTGTTTCTCAAAAAAAGAAGTGTGGACGGCCATCCGTCAACCTTACCTACAGAGAACCAATGATTTTTTTTCCCGCCCCACTGAACACTGACTAAAGCAATATTTCACATGTGAGGGTGGAGGTGGTGGTTGGTGGTGGTGGTGGTGGTGGTGGAGGCAGAGATGACTTGTCTCCCGCAGGGTTTCTGCTTACCAGAGGGTGGATGGGATGGCGGAGGTTTGGGGGCACATGGAGACTGATAGTGATGCTTCGCTGACAGAGCTGAAGAAGCTGAGGCAGACAGCGCTGAAAAGTTCAAATCAAGAAACATGAAAAAGATTCTCTCGCTTGTTGAGAGAAGGGTATTGAGTGTATCGAAAACGACATTCAATGAATAGCTTTTGTTATTTTATAAAACATGATTTCAATATAAATGTGAATATCCTTCAGACCTGAGGGTATGTAGTATAAAGACGGCTGGTGTGTGTTTCTTTGTGTGTCTGTGTGTGTATTAGGCGGGGTGCGGGAGGGGATTGTTGTAACAAACATGACAATGTTTTTTACATCGCATGCAAAACATTTCAATAACATGTTGGGTGCGGCTCCTAAAAACTAACCCCCCCCCCCTCAAAAAAGTCCTCCATGAATCAGTTGTTGCTTTTTTAGGGGTTGTATTTTCTGTGAAATTCAGTTAACTTTTTATCAACTTAGATCGGTGGCATTGAAATGGGTTTCTGAGTCACACTGTTGGGCTCGGACGGGAGATGGCGATGCAGAGGGCGGGAGCAGAGATATCCAATATCCCTCTCCGCCATCCTCTACTGCTCAGCTCCCCCCTGCCTAGTGACCTACCTATCTGCACCCCTTTGCTGCTTCTCATTTTTTGATCGGGGTGGAAACCAGCTAGGGAAGCAGTACACACAACACAAAGTCAACTCTCAACAACGTTGGAATGCCACCTTTGGTAGTTTTTCCCTCCCAGACCCAAACAGCTTTCATCCTCTGGGAAAGTCAAAAGAGGGCCAGGGTACAGGGGCTTAGGGGTATAGTGGTATAGGGGTATATGCTAGTGGTCAGGCTGTTAAACTGCCGGCTGAAAGGCTCTTGTATCGAATCCCCTCAGTATTTACATCCCTGTGTCAAAGGTCAAACTCCTTATATCGGCTCGACAAGTCGTCTAAAAGCTCCCAAAAAAACAAAACACTGAGGCTACATTTACATGATGACGGTCCGAACAGAAGACCCAAAAGTGGCGTCTTCACTTTTTATTCCACAGAAGACACAAAAGTGGCGTCTTCACTTTTTTATTCCGCGTTTAGACAAGCGTTTTCGGGAGGAAATCTGCGTGCATACGGTGACGCAAAAGTGTGTGGAATTCGATTGGGTATGCATGTCAGGCGGCTAAGTGGTGCTGTGATACACTATCACACAACACCGCCATGTCTGAGCGCATGCATAGAATCTTCCTTTTTCCGTTCAGTAATTCTATCTGTACATATCCTGTACATTTCGTGGAAAGACTCCTGTACGCTTGTTAGAGCTGCCAGAGCAGCTTGAAGATCCGACGCATGGAAATAATCTGACATGTTTGTTTATTTCCTTGTACTGGCACATGTATGTGACGTAAACGCGTATGCGACGTGAGCAGATCTGAGCAGTGTTTTGCGTCTTGGCAGTGTAGACGGAAACGCTACGGCGGAGCGTATTCAATTTTTCCACTCTGGAGGGTGGTTTCAGTTTTATGCGTTTCCATGCCCCAAAAACGGCGTCACCGTCTAAACGAAAGGCACTTCCGATAAAATATTTTGTCGTTTTTACCCGCAAGCGTCCTCGTGTAAACGGGGCCTGAATCTCTGGCTCATCGTCAAATCTTTTTGATGAAAGCGTCTGCTGAATAGAGAACGCTTCCTCGACAGAAAAAAGAAAAGCTCCACGGACAAGTGTCTCCTTCGGGCCGGCCGGTCAGGACCGGTGGTATCATTTGTCAGATCTAAAAACTTCTTGTCAAGGTCACCGTCTACGGCGTGGCTATAACTCAAGCATCATCTCATTACAGAGGCCAATGATCATTTGAAAGGAGTAATGAAGTATAGAAAACGCCTACTCAGACACTATTAGTGCCAAGTTTAGGACACTTTTAGAAGCGATGAGGCATTAGGAAGGGACAGCGGCCACAATGGCGCGAATACCGCCGACATTAGCATATCACCGTTATTTATTTTTTTAAGCAAA
>NC_044070.1:11929208-11941708 GCF_902167405.1 Gadus morhua | reverse complement strand
CTCCTCTCCTTCGGCAAATGTCAGGCATTTACCGGATCGATGACATGAGTTATGAAGAGGAGCCGGGCCGCGCTGCCTCTCCATTCTTCTCCATAACAAAGGAGGAAGTGCATTAAAAACCAGCATTGATGGGTTGTTGGGAGTTGCAGTCAATGAGCTCTCCCATAGTTTAAAATTAAAAGGCTGTTAGGTAGAAAATTGTTTTCTCCGGCCATCCGTCATGTCCCGAAGGGTCTTTTTCCCGGTGATTAATGGGGACAAAAGGGGGCTCGAGGGGGGAGATGTGCGGGGGGTACGAGGATAAAGTGGAGGTTAGGGGTGGTGTAAATGGTGGGGGTGGGGGGGTGCGAGGGTTAAATATCCAGTTGTTATGAAGGAAGCGTAGTGCAGCATTGCCCAGGCCCTCCTTGTGCGTTAATGGCGCCCGGTGTGGAGTTTGGCCCGAAAGCGTGATTCTCCACTCCATAAATTCATCCTTTAAAAGATGGGCGAGGGGAGTGGATCTTCCTTTTAGTAATTGGGTATCGATTTGAGAATAAACAGCAGTGATACTCCCACCACCCCCCGCTGACAGACCCCATCCTTGGGATTGGAGTGGACAATAAATGGGCCCACGGTTCCCAGGAAAGTTATGGATCAGGGTGATACAGTCAAGCGCACTGTTCCGCCCGCACAATCCCTCTTCCATTAATATTGAATTTTAAAGACGCCATTTACCAGCCCTGTCACCTCAAACACATCGCCTCTGAGCCGGCCAAGAAGTTGAGGCCAGGATTTACTGCCCATGGGTCAGCAGTGGTTAAATATGAAAGAAGAGTACAGCTTTTGAAGTTATATATATATGTCCATATATTAAATGCATGTAGCGGTTTTAAACTGTGCTTGAGAGAGCTCATTTACTCTGAGGCATACATTCCAAACTAATTACAATTCATGGAGATTATCAGGCAGAGCATAGCAAATGTTTGATATCAAACATAATGTATGCCCTCATAAATGCAAAGTACATTCCCATGTCTCGCCGTGGGCAAATACATTTGTCTGAAAGCGAAGGGGGGTTAGGGTGAGTGAGAGAGAAGGCGTGAGAGAGAGAGAGAGAGAGAGAGAGAGAGAGAGAGAGAGAGAGAGAGAGAGAGAGAGAGAGAGAGAGGGAGGAGGAGAGACAGAGAGACTGAGAGAGAGAGACTGAGAGGAAGAGAGAGAGGAAGAGAGAGAGAGAGAGAGAGAGAGAGAGAGAGAGAGAGAGAGAGAGAGAGAGAGAGAGAGAGAGAGAGAGAGAGACTGAGAGGAAGAGAGAGAGGAAGACAGAGAGAGGAAGAGAGAGAGAGAGAGAGAGAGAGAGAGAGAGAGAGAGAGAGAGAGAGAGAGAGAGAGAGAGAGAGAGAGGGAGAGAGGGAGATAGAGAGAGGAAGAGAGAGTGAGAGGAAGAGAGAGAGAGAGAAAGAGAGAGAGGGAGAGAGGGGAGAGAGAGAGGGAGAGAGAGAGATAGAGAGAGAGAGAGAGAGAGAGAGATAGAGAGAGAGAGGAAGAGAGAGTGAGAGGAAGAGAGAGAGAGAGAGAGAGAGAGAGAGAGAGAGAGAGAGAGAGAGAGAGAGAGAGAGAGAGAGAGAGAGAGAGAGAGGGAGAGGGAGGGAGAGAGATAATGGTCCAACCGGCGGAGTGAACCGACAACGCGAGGAGTCTAACATTTATGTCATGCTTGCCGTTAACCTCTGGGTAATCACCACTGAACTGTGTTCACACACCTAGCACCCCTCTCCCTCCCACTCCCCACCTCGCGTGCTCCTGATCACCCCCCCCCCCCCCCCCCACTCGGGCGTGCTAACGACATACAAATGCGCTATTCGTTTTCATTAACCGCCACTTCACTTTTGATTCGGGGGGGGATCAGTGTGTGTGTGTGTGTGTGTGATTACGTGTCTGTGTGTGTGTCTGTGTGTATGGGTGAGAACATGTCTCTGTGTGTCCGTGTGTCTGCGGGTGTGCGCATTAGTGTGTGCAGGTCGTTGTTTGTGTCGTTGTGTGTGTGTGTTCATGTCTGCGCTCGCGTGTGTGCATGCGTACGTGCGTGCATGTGTGCGTCTGTGTGTGTGCACGTGCGTGCGCGTGTGTGTGTCTGTGTGTGTGTGTGCGTGTGTGTGTGTGTGTGTGTGTGTGTACATGTCCATCTATACGTTTGTGCGTGTGTATGTGTGTGTATGCATTTGCGTGCATGTCCACGTGCGCCTGTGTGTGTGTGTGTGTGTGTGTGTGTGTGTGGGAGGGGTGAGAGGAGGGTTAAGATGGAGACTGGGCACAGAGTGGCATGGCGCTCTGCCAAATGACCTCTGGGATTCTCTCCGCCCGTGCACCAAAGGCTCAAGTAAAAGATGAACAGAGAGATATGAGAGCTGTGTGTTGACGTGGCGGGTTGGTTGTTGCCCACGCCTCCAGCGCCACCGTGGTGTGCAGCGTTGTCGCTCACACCCGCCTAGCGAGCGCTGATTGTCATCCTGGCGGTGAGGCTTCATTTGTCATCGCTGGGTGACTCGAGTTCCGAACGCATTAAAAACCATTATCTATATTTATCTTGTCAATTATTGATTGCCCTTTTTTTCCCCCCCGATTCGTAGCCCCCCCAGACACACACACACACACACACACACACACACACACACACACACACACACACACACACACACACACACACACACACACACACACACACACACACACACACACAGAGAGACACACACAGAGAGACACACACAAAAACACACACTCACACGAATGTCATTAATAATTTGACGAGCGGTGTCAAGCGCACTGTTAATCATATTTAAACAGATGCGGGGGGGGGGGGGGGATGGAGGGAGAGGAGAGGATGGGAGGGGGTGCAGAGGAAATCAATTCTCCATTATCCTTGAGCTTTTTTTTTCCTCCCACATCCACGGCAGGACAGGAGCGCTGAGGGGACTTGAGCGATCGGCCATGCGTGGCTGAGCAGATACAGCGCCGTGCAGAGTAAACAATCATCTCCCATCACGTGGGGCGCATGAGGCCCATCCAAAGACGGGCTTCATCTCTGTGGAAGCATTGCCCCCACTGCGGAGCTCAGAGTATCACATGCCGAGCCTCCCTCTGCTGTACGTGTTGCCTTCCACCCCCTCCAACACCCCGACTCCAAACCACATGATGGGGGAGAACGGCCTTGTACAGGAGCCTGCCATGAAGCCAGTAAGCGGGATTACTGCAGAAGATGCTCCATAATGCGGACGGACAAAGAAATGACAACTAGATACACAGTCTAATATGGTATACACAACTAGAACACAACTAGTACTAGTTAAACTTGCGTTTTGATGGACGAAAATAGCAAAACACACTGAATGACTTAATGTCTAGAATCACTCAGTGTGTTGAGGTGGGGGGGTTTTGATGAGTGTGGGGACTCGCTCCCTCTCTGCCATGGGGAGGGACCGGGACGGGACGGGCCTACAGCAGCAGAGCTATTATCCGGAGGAAGGTAATGGTCCGAGCCGCTGCAGGATACAAATAGCGGGGAGGAGGAAGGAAGGGCACTTCAGCCCGGATAATGGGGGGGAAGGGTTCCTCTGGCGTGGAGGGAGATTCACACAGACACGGCTCCTTTGATGCGGTGACATTGGAGAGCCCCGTAAAAGCCGCGGTGTAAAACACGGCGACTCCAAGCACTGCTGCTCGCAGCCGACGGGATCGAGGACCCCTTCTTTGTTTTGTGGGACGAGGAAGAAGAGTTGAGGTTGGGGGGCTGTGGGGGTATGTGAGGTGGTCCTTGTTAGGTTGGGTTAGTGGCGGTTAGCAATGGATTACCTGTTTGGTTAGTTATATGAACATACTGGTACTGGTGGCTTTATTGCTCTTGAATTCCAACAATTCAAACTGTTGGACTATTAAATTGTGGTGAGATACCATTATTATCTATTACTGTTCACTATGTAGTCATTTACACAGCAACAATGAATTCAGACAACAGTCACTAAAGATCCGGTTTGGGTTAGGCTCGAGGATACAGGCTGTAGGCTGTGGATATTTGGGATCACACCCACTCTCTTTCTGCTGGTCAAACACCCTGGCCACCACACTGACCTGGCCCCCTCATGATGGCCTATGGATGGAATGGGTAACACTAATGCGATAGCTAGACACAGATAGATAGGCAAAAGGCATACAGTAACACGTCTATAGCATGCTGTCTGGCCAACAGAATGCTTCTGAGAGAGAAGGAGAAAGAGAGAGAGAGAGAGAGAGAGAGAGAGAGAGAGAGAGAGAGAGAGAGAGAGAGAGAGAGAGAGAGAGAGAGAGAGAGAGAGAGAGAAGAGAGAGAGAGAGAGAGAGAGAGATAGAGCGAGAGACAGAGAGAGAGACAGAACGACAGAGCGAAAGGTGGAGAGAGACAGAGAGAGAGACAGAGTGAGAGAAAAGAAATAGAGCGAGAGACAGAGAGAGAGCGACAGAGAGAGAGATATGGACAGAGACAGAGAGAGAGAGAGCTTTGATTGTCCTCTGCATCCAGCCAGCCAGACACTATTTAGCCCGGCTGTCAGAAAGGCTCTTTAGACAGACTAATCTCTGGCCCGCTGACAGCCGTGTCCGCTCCTTAAAAAATGAACACAGATTCCCACACAGCAGCAGCAGCAGCAGCAGCAGCAGCAGCAGCAGCAGCAGCAGCAGCCTCGTCTCCCGTGGCCCAGATCAATACTGCTGTGATAATAGAGGACACCTTCCAGCCGCCACGGGGCTGTCGCGGCTGGGCCCGCACGCCGTCACCTGGGCTTTAATTACCTGGCAGCACGCCAATCAAACAGGCTGCTGATGGACCCTGTTACACAGGCCCGTGTGTTATGTGTGTGTCTTCCCTTCCCTGACCGGAGATACATGTGATGAAGGAGCAGGTAGGCCCGGGGGTCGTGCATCTTGCTCAACGATGCCTACAGGTAGGCTGAGGCCAGTGAGGACGGAGCCTAGGGTCTTTACCACTAGACAGTGCCGATATGAATGGAGGGTAACGTCAATTCACACCGTGATAGTCATTGTATGCATGCTGTGACGGCATGGTGATAATGCATAGAGGTCCAGCATGCAGAGGGAGGAGAGAGGAGGAGAGGGGAGAAAGGGGAGAGGAGGAGAGAGGAGGAGGAGAGGGGAGGAAGAGAAGAGGAGAGAGGAGGAGAGGGGAGAGGAGAAGGAGAGGGAGGAGGAGAGGAGAGAGGCAGAGAGGCAGAGAGGGAGGAGGGGGATGAGAGGGAGGAGAGGGAGGATGGGGAGGAGAGGGGGGAGAGGGAGGAGAGGGAGGAGGAGAGGAGAGGGAGGAGAGGGAGGATAGGGAGGAGAGGGAGGAGGGGAAGGAGAGGGAGGAGAGGGAGGAGAGGGAGGAGGAGAGGAGAGGGAGGAGGCGAGGAGGGGGAGGAGGGGGAGGAGGGGAGGAGAGGGAGGAGAGAGGCAGGGATGCGGAGAGGCGGAGAGGGAGAAAAGGGAGGAGAGGGAGGAGAGGGAGGAGGGGGAGGAGAGGGAGGAGAGGGAGGAGAGGGAGGAGGAGAGGAGAGGGAGGAGGGGGAGGAGGGGAAGGAGAGGGAGGAGAGGGAGGAGAGAGGCAGAGATGCGGAGAGGCGGAGGGGGAGGAGAGGGAGGAGAGAGGCAGAGATGCGGAGAGGCGAAGGGGGAGGAGAGGAAGGAGAGGGAGGAGAGGGGGGAGGTAGGGTGGGGGCTGTCGCTCTCAGCCCTTGAGCGTGAATAGCTTTTAACGTCTCCGATCAATAACGATAAGTTGTGATTAAATAGATTATTACATCCCAAATGAGATCCCCCTTGGGGGGCTAACACATGTTTTTAAAGAATACGGAATGAGGCAGTTCTCTGTGAGGCTGGCCAGCAGTTAATTTTCTCTATACAGATAAAGGCCTACTGAAGCTGTCTGAATAAATGGGTCTTGGATGTTTTTAACAGCATTTATTTTACGGCAGAAAATATTCAAACACAAATATAATTTTTTGTTAAATTTAGAAGATAAGTTGCAATTTAAAATAAGTGATGTTCCTTTTTACAAGGGATGAAGCTGGCTATCAGCCTTCATACTTTACCGAAAATAAATGGTATAAACAGGGGATTCAAGGCTTCAAAGCTTTTGGTGGTGGAAAACAGGAATTTAACTCCCGAAGGTCATTCGCTCTGCATTCTTCAAATAAATATTTATCACACAGATAAAGGTGCTCATTGATTGAAATGTACACATTAGGCTTTGCCAAGTTGTTGCCAATTTCACAAAAGCTGTTGGTGCTTTGGCTAACAAAGAGAGCTCCAGAGTAACACATCTTTATAATTCTCAAAGTAAAACCAAATTTGTTTTACAAGGTTAATCTCTGCTTATTCTTTCATTGGATTCTTCTATCTCGCATATTAGCTCGCTCTCTCTCTCTCTCTCTCTCTCTCTCTCTCTCTCTCTCTCTCTCTCTCTCTCTCTCTCTCTCTCTCTCTCTCTCTCTCTCTCTCTCTCTCTCTCTCTCTCTCTCTCTCTCTCTCTCTCTCTCTCTCTCTCTCTCTCTCTCTCTCTCTCTCTCTCTCTCTCTCTCTCTCTCTCTCTCACCATGTGTTTTCAGTCTCCCGGCTTGGCAGAAATCCATTTGACTTTAAACAGAAGTTCATTTATGTAATCCTTTATTAGGTTTCCTTCATTATGTATGCTTAAAAAGATCCCAGAAGAGATGTAAGGTAATACAATTCTGGGTGTTTAAACTTCTCATAAATCTCCATAAGTTGCCGTCTTCAAATAAATCCCTTTATTCCATATGGGTCTTAATACTTAATGCTCACACAGTGATTATTCCGTTTTATTAACCAAACATGATTTATGTCACAAATGTGTTCTATACAAGGGGAGTTATAACAGTTGGATTGATTTTAAGTAATTACTCAGAAATAATTACATTGTTACATTATGAATAAGGCACCATACAATGAAATGATAATTCATCTTTAATTATTAAATGTCTTCCCCAGTGACTCTGAAGACAGCAGCCATTTTGCTATGAGCTTGTGTGGGTAGATTCATTTAGTGAACCCTCTCTCCAAAAGAAGTTTCAGAGTGACAAAAAATACCTCAAAACTAGAAGGGGAAGAAAAATAAATGGCGCAGGAATGGAATGTCTACGTAAACTGGAGTATGTGTGTTGATAAGCAGTAGATAGGATTTTTTAACACTTGGCTGGAGCATATCGGTAATGGCTCCGGAAGCAGCAACATATTGAATCTGGAGGAGGAGGAGGAGGAGGAGGAGGAGGAGGAAGAAGAAGAGAACTGTGATGGGGAGATGAAGGAGAGGAAAAGAGATGCTTCCGACTGTGGCTTTGGAGAAAAAAGGTGGTGCCCATCTTACGAAGAGAGAGCGGGGGGGGGAGAGAGAGAGAGAGAGATAGATACGAGAGAGAGAGAGAGAGCGAGAGAGGCAGGCATGTTTGGAGAGGTGGGCTGTATCATCCGTGGAACAGATGTTCCTGTCACAGGAGACTGAGAATCGAGGCCTCTTGGTTTTTACCTCCCTGCTATCAGTTATTTCCGGGATGCACACCGTCCTCGGAATCCACCGTTTATATATCAAAGGTACGTTCAAGTGCAACAGGCTCAGCTATGGGGTTGGTGTTGTTTGTTTTTGTCGGGCGTTGTTCAGTAACGGATGAGCTGCTAATTAACACAGAGCGCTTCCGACGCGTCTCTTACTGCGACATCGCGACACGGCGGATCACTCGAACCAAGCTCACGCCAAGGTTGGGGCGATTTCCGGTAATCCCTCCTCAACTTTCCCAGTGGCTTGAAATACATAAATGAGTTCATTAAAAACTTCTCTCAGAGCGCGCCCGCAAACACGACAGTCAGCACTTCTTCTCGCAGGGCCTTAAGCAGCGGCGGCCAGAAGTGCAGCCATTTGCAGTTTCCTATAAGCTTTATCCCCGCACCTAGTTATTCTAAGATCTGCTACTAAAGTTGTCCTTCATTCCCTCTCCCTAAGCTTAAGCTGTCAGCCCCAGTGAAAAATAAAAAAAATAAACAGCTCTGAGCAGGAGCACATCTTCTTTCCCGAACATTATTTATTTATTAAGCTGTAGTCTGCCGTCTTGATGCTAGCCGTGTTAGCATCGCGGCGCAGCCTGAGACAAGCACGATTCTGGGTCATTTCACAGCACTCAGGGAGCCGCGGCGTAGCACGTTTCGACACGCTGCGTGGTGGCGAGTGTCAGTGCCGCTGACGGGCTGCACACGCACGCAGATAACCAATGAACAGGGCTCGGAGGAATCCATGATGACGTCATGTCACGTTTCTGTGACAGGGCCTCAAATAGAACGGGGATGAAATCGTTGTCCGATTTCGTTTTGTGGTTTTATTTTTGATGGTGAGCATCACAAACTAAGAAAGATTTGTTTTCGTCGTTCTGATGGAACGCTGTTATATAAAAATGTGTGGAGAAATATAGAAAAAATTCTCTACACTTCATCAGACACACAGAACTATAAGTCACCATTATCTTCCTGTGTTTATAATCTGTTATCTGTATTCGCCTGCTTTATGGTTTTCAGAGATCCCTCACAAGAAAAACAGTGTTTGACTATAACACAACAAATGCATGGGCATACATGTTTATGTAATATAAAACCGTGTCTTAATATCCTCGTCCATTTCATCTCCAGAGAGTCTCTGCCTGTCTTTGTATCTCCACTGTGGTGGAAACATTTTGATAAATAACGTCAAACACACAACAATTTGTGTGAAGCTCCATCAGTGAAAGGCATTGCATGTTTTATGAATCATGGATTTACTGATGCACTCTATGCAAAAAGAGAAAAGATGACGCTTGCGATAACTATTCCTACCACTTATTCAGTTATTCAGGATTATTTCATTTGAACGGCGCTAGATGTATATCCGAGCTGAAAGGAAGCTGTGTATTTTGGTGTACCTTGAACGCAGGACTCTGAATAGACATACACTTCTGAAAGGTTTTGAGTAAGTGCCACTTCATCTGTCAGTCAGCTTTGAAGGTGGCAGTACCTATGGTTCTGCACTTGACAGAGAAAACAAGCGTTCCCCTCTGAGGCCTGTCATCATTGTCAGCAGGCATGTATAAAAATACCATGAAGTCCTCCTTTCTCTTAACCTCTTTTAAAATACATTCCTCATAACCACCAATACAAACGGCCCGCCTAAAGGATAATGTTTCAGGTAAAGCATAAGACGATCCGGCCCTTTCTCAGAACTGTTTTGTGCTAGGGGTGTTTCAGTTGTCTTGTCGAAATCGTACAATGCTGATGATGGCGGAGGCTGAGTGCCTATTGTGGGGTGGAACACCAGATTCCACCATCGGGGCCTCTTGCCAGCGATGGGGAGGGAGGGGGGAGGGGGGGGCATGTCAGCGGGCATCACATCACTGATGGCTCCCAGCTCAGGGAAGGGCTCGGGCCAAATCACTTCATATAATGGACAGGAGGAAACTTCTGACCCCGGATAGCACATGTTAGACACGATGGGGCCTATATGTGCCATGTGATTTTCGTGTTACACGTGTGCGTGTGTGTGGTGTGGTTGAAAGACACGTCAGAACTTCCCCAATGTAACAAGGACCTTCAAACGGCATGAGTTTCCTACACACCTCAACTAGTTGCCTCCAAGACTATGGTCCCTGTTTTCAGCCTTGGAGGCCGTTGAGCAAGAAAACAAACAAGTGGATCCTAACCCACACCGTAGGCCAAAGTATAGGGGTCGCTGCAGTCTCCACAAAGCCACATGGCCATAGAGAGTGATATTACACCGGACTGGTGCAATGGGAGGATAAGGTATGGAAGGAGGGGAGGGGGCTGTGTCCCTGGCGTGTTCGTATCCATCCCTATCTCTCCCCCTGTGAAGTACAGCAGCCGCTAACACAGAGGTAGAGAGTGTGGCTGTCTAACTGGCCACGGGAGAATTACGGGTGTTGGAGCCAAATAAAACCTGTCTTTCAGAGACTTCCTCTCTCTGACACTTGTCCCCAACACTGTGCTGCTATGCTTATCCCACGTGGTTACCATCGTAGCACAGCGTGGCCGTTTCACATGTCGGCAGTATTATCAGTACAACTGACACTTAACACAGTTTCTCTGCCATGCATCCAGCGGGGATTACTATCGCAACTACCTGCAATCAGCCAGGCCAAAAAATATAGTCATAGTATTATAGTAGTATTATAATTGACTTGGGGAGGATAAGGAATGATGTTGGGCACTCCGAATGCTATTTGTGTTATTTAAATCATATACATCATAGGGGCCAACTACTGCATCCCCTCAATTGCTACATTATCATTACATTGGAGAAATATTGTGGAATATTACTGACAACATAATAGTGTTTTTGCAATCGAAGAATAAAAAACTGATGATGGTACTGTACGGGGCATTAGATCATAAATGGCTTGAGGCATAAAGGGAGAATGTCACACAACAAGTGAGTAAAGACCATATCCTACATATTTGATTGTGTAGAACAGAAGCAACAGTATTATGAAACCATCTCTCGCGTTCCCAGATAACCACCATGCATTTACAGTATACATAGGGCTCGAGTTAACTTGGATGTACTTGTACATTCTATTTAGCTCACATAGGGAAAGTAAGGCTAAACTGTGTATCGCCCTGTATGCATCATGCATGTATGCTTGGCAGACATGGAGTGTGGTGGGGGGGGGGGGTGCAAATCTGTCATGGACCACTGAAACACACACACACACAAACACACAGACATACACAGACACAGACACAGACACAGACACACACACACACACAGACAGAGACACACACACACACACACACACACAACTGAAATACGAGTCTTGTAAGTACGAACAAACGTTCCATATCTAGGCTATTCATGTTATGACTTTTGATTGATGATTATATAATCTTCACTAAAAAAATGAATATGCAATAGAAAAGAAAGGGAGAGCCATTATCTTCAAATACAGCAGTGTGTGCAGATTTATACAACAATGAATGGAAATTTGAGGTCATGGGACTGCCATGAATAGCTAAATGTTTCTGAACAAAAGTGACCTTTGAGACTAATTTGCCAGGAAATTGTTACTTTTAATTACGCATTCAACAAAGGGTAATTAAAATGTTTACTTATTGGCCCCTTTGTCTTGCTCTCAAAGCTTCGGCTTCCCTTTTTGTCTGCCGTCTGAATCGCGCCGCACAATGAAAGGCCCCCTAATTAAAGATCTCCAGATACAGTGAGCATCAATAGGGGGAAATCTCTGTAAACAACCAACACAAATTAATGATGACGGATCTATTGCGGGGAACTTTGCCTCGCGTGCGACACACATGAGTCGGGGACGCACAAAAGCCGAGCTTGCGGGCCGCCGCCGCGTAGGAGACAGAGGACTCCGCCGTGGGTATCTCAGGCGTCTTTTGTGGAGGTCCCCCCGCCAGCCGCACCACGCCGGTCGTACAGCTGATGATGATGGAAGTGCCGCTCCGCGGGGGAACTTTGAAGTGATTGGAGGGGGAAACGGATGAGGGCCTCCATTTTTTTTTTTCTTCTTCCCACCCTTCCATCTTTAATGTTGTTGCTGTTGTTGTTGTTGTTGTCTAGTCGGGCACCAGGTGCGGATAACGAGGTGATTAATGATTCCGATTTGGTGACAAGTCACTTCCAACGTGAGTGCAGTCTGTCGCGTTACAGTTCAATCAGGGACACCTCCCCCAACACCCCCCCCCCCCAAAAAAAAAACTGCTCACGCTTGGGTGTAATGGCAATAGCGCTGTTGCGATGCGTTTGAGCGCTAGTGCTCCCCTTGCGCTTGTCTCCCATTTCTTCACACTTCAATGCGATCATTGCCTGGAAACGGTGCAGCAGCGGATGTATTGTGAGCGGGGTTGTTGGCCACTTGCACAAGTCTGTTAGGCTCCGTGTGCCGGGGGTTAAATGTAATCATTCTCTGCCAATGTGAAATAATGAAGTATGAAGGGTAATAGTTTAACAAGAGGCCTCTCGGGGATCTCTACAAGATTGTACCTGACGTGTGTGATGTGTGCAAGGCAGGCGAGCACACACACACACGGGCACACACACACACGGTCACACACACACACGGGCACACACACACACACACACACACACACGGGCACACACACACACACACACACACACACACACACACACACACACACACACACACACACACACACACACACACACACACACACACACACACACACACACACACACAGGAAGCGCTCGCAGATTAAACCCTATTAATGCAAACTCAAAGCCGGAGTGACATCTCCAGCAGCGTAATGAGAAATTTTGCATGAATCTGAAACTGATTATCAACTGCAAATTTGCTGTAATGCCAGTAATCAGAGATGCTACTGTAGAGAGAGAGAGAGAGAAAGAGAGAGAGAGAAAGAGAAAGAGAGAAAGAGAGAGAGAGAGAGAGAGAGAGTGAGAGAGAGTG
>NC_044070.1:11916708-11924208 GCF_902167405.1 Gadus morhua | reverse complement strand
TTCACTGTGAAAATGGGCCCACTCTGGAGCGGTGGCGCGGCTTCAACTGTTTATGTTAATCGGCGGCACGCTAACGCCTATCCTTAATGGTAATGTGAACATTTTTCGTTAACAATTTTATCCATAATTGCTTTTCAGTTGGGCTGCTTGTCATCGCATTATTTGAAATGAGGAGGTATGAAAATAGACTGAAATGGACGTACCTGAGCTCTACTGGCTGCTAATGACATGCGTGCTCACTGCATGGTTCAATGCGGCTCCAGCAGAATTAATAACAGGTTGTCATTGGGCCTCCTCTCTCTGAACAGTTCTCCAGTTTCACTCTGAGGGTGGAACACGGAATTACTCACAGAAATGTTCACATATAGCATTTTATTTTAAGCCTTCTTCATAGCAAAGACACTATGTGCTAATGAACGGAGTACATTTTTAAACAAAAAATAAACCCAATAAGTTAAAAAACAGAAACGAGTTGAGGGATTTGAATGTGAGATTGAGAATCTTAAAAGGGATCCTCTGCTGAACTGGGAGATGGTGAAGTTCTTGAAGGGTGGGCGTGTTGTGATGTTCTGGATGTACTGCCGTGTTTGGGGTAGGGGGGGGGGGGGGGGGGAGGGAAGGGAAACCATCCAGGAAGCTGTTAAAGAAGTCCAGTCTGGCGGGGATGATGGCATGAAGAAGTGTTTCAGCGACAAAGAAGATGAGGCTGGGACCAAGGCTGACAAAATCACGGAGATGGAAAAACGAGTGATGTGTGTCTGCTTCTACTGCGATGTGCGTGTCTGCGTGCATGCGTGCGCGTGTGTGTGCGCTCTTGTCTCCCATGCTGTCCCGCCGTTCTGCTGGCCTCCTCACCTGGTCCGGGGCCCCGGGGTCTGCGAGCCTCAGATGGTTCATTATCCCTGGTCTGAGCACAGAGGCCCCTCAAGGCCTTGGGGCACCCCCAACCCCACCCCCTATCACAGCCGGCCTACTGAGCTCCCTGTTTGCTGGCCGGTGGTAGGGGGTCGTCCCAACAATCTGGCTCATAAAGATTCATGTTGTAGCCAATCCGTCTGCCCGGCACAACAATACCCCCTGAACGACAACATCACCGGAAACGCGGGGTTTGGCGTCTATTGTCGTGACCTCCTGAAGGATGGTTAAAGGAGGCAGGATTTGGCTTTAACGCTAAAACGGCTGGAAATAAGAAAAGGTTTTGGTCAAAACAAACCAAAGAAAAAACAGCAAAATAAACAAAGGAAAACACAAGGAGCGGGAATGGGGGCTGTGTTAATTAGGGGGAACAGCAGGATACGCCCCCAGAGTCTTGCTCCTGTAATGGAGAGCGTAGAGAGAAACAAACATTAGGGCCTAAAGTGTGGCGTCAAGTCGTGGCTACGATTGGCCCTCGTTGCAGGTTCTCTTCACTTTTTGCCAGCCGGGGGGGGGTTGTTTATCCACGGTCAGCGTCTCTGGGTTGAATTCATGAAGGATCACACAACAAGAGACACAAAAACCTGGGACAAGAATGCTTCGGCTCAAACAAACAAAATCTTGGTTGAGCCAACATTAAGTGTATTTTGCTTGCATGAGCAACACTTTCACATACGTCGGGCTACATTCCGGACCCACCATCTTTACCTGTGAACTCATTTCGGTGATTTTTTGCTTTACCTATAGCACAGCAAAAGTCACAAAGTCCGGTGGCTTGTAATATAAAGCTTTTCCATCACCCCAGCTATGCCCCAGGAAAGTCAAACCTCCCAAAGCACAGTCATTGTTAATTTTCCCCGCTTCCACAGACAAATATTGCTGCTAAGTTACACCATATCTAGTGATCAATCATGTAACCCCTATGAACCATGTTGTGCAATTCATTAAGTGCCAAGCAAATGGGCCGAAGCCGGGAAGCGGCTGTTCCCAGGCCCAGCTAATGCAAATCTCAGCAGAGTAACAAATTAGTTGGACAATATCTTTTTTTTTCTTCATTTCCTTGCCTTGCATGCTAAATTTTCCTTCGGCAGTGCAAAAAAGCGAACCCGGAGCGCACATTAAACTTGCAGAGATTGCAGAAATGTGTGTTTGTAGACGTAAGGTCAGTAGATTGTGATGTCCAGAAACGTTATAGCAGTGCTTAGAAATACCGTATGTTTATTGCTGTCGGTATAAACATCTTACCGTTCATTTCTCATGTAGCCTACTCTCTTTATATCAGATATACATACACAAAAGCTAAAGGCAGAAGTCTGTCCATAAGAGTGTAGAAAGAAAACAATTAACAATTAGTTTTGTTAAGAAGAATAGAAATGGATATAAATACAAAGATTGTACAATACTATTAAATATAAAAATATATTCTATGTATTTGTATAACATATCCCTGGACTTATTTTAAGAATGCTTTGATAATCAATAAATTAATTAACTCCTAGGCTCTATCTATATAACATAAGCCCTACTGTAATAAAACAGAAAAGGACAGTTAACATGTTCATACATAGGAGCCCAGGGGAGTGGAAACTGTGGGTGAATGATGTATGTTTTGCGAATCCAAACCATTAACTGTATTCTTTATCCGTCCTGAAGATGGTCACCGATAGGAGGGGGTTCACGCCTGCCTTTCAACTCCAATTCTGACGCCATGAAGACACCGTGGTGAACTACCGCATATCTCCCCAAGACAGACACCCGGAACAATAAACGTTTGAAAACGCGCCGTTTGATTTCTTCCGTGACATTTGAGTGCAGTCGATTTTATTTTTTTTACTTCTCCCGTCTGCGGTAATGCAACCGGAAGGCTCACCTTTTATCTGGCCGTTTAAAATGCACATAGCGCAGCTGGCTGATTACTTTTTACAGACGCGTTTGCTTTTGCTTCTGCCTTCTGTGACCTCCTGTCGCCTAATTAGCATAAAGCTCCGCGCAGGAAAAGGAGCTGTCCTCTCCTCTTTTGTGCCGCCGTAATTACGTTCATTATTTGGGAAACTGGGGGGGGACCCAGACCACGGCAGGGTCCGCTGCAGGGACATCAATTAAGGAAATCGCAAAGCTATATATCTATATCCTATGTTTACATTATAAGCTTACGTCAGAGAGTTCTTAATTTTTTGTATCCCGTGCACTTGCACATATGTAACTGACTGTTCTTGAATGTATTTCTATGTTTGTCTTAATGCCTCCTAGGATTCAATATGCATGCATCATTTCTTGGGCCTGAATTTATATGTCAGAAATAGTTAAATGACTACCATTGTAACCTTTACAAATGTTAACGGATGTTGTTCACACATAGTGAAGTGTATTTTACTGAACATGCCAATGTGAAAGCTCTACATGTGGTATTATGATACGGGTTCGATATTTAACTAATAGGCCACTAATACAAATATATATTAAATAGGCTATAATAACACATATTTCTACTTTACACATGGTAGGCTACTATTAAAGGGACAGATAAAGGCACTCCCTGAATCATTTAATTCAGGGAATCAATTTCACTTCCAGTTGGTTCTTAAAACATTTATTTTCATAATGTTCCATAGAAATGAGCTTTCCAATTGCTTTGTCTTAATGGTGTGTCTACACAGCTGTGATATTTTTCTCATGTAGTTAATGATACCTCCAGTTAACAAACGTAAAAAAAAATGTACAGGCAGTAGAATGTGAATGTTGTGATCACATTAGACTCATTACGCCATGCAGTCTTGACTGCAGGGGAATTTCCTATGCCACGGCCTTAAGCAACGATACAATGCTGTTTCTGCATACTGTGGTGCATACTGTGTTATGGAATGGTTTACACTCCTGCTGGCAAGCTGTTTTATTTATTTTAATTATTTTAAAACCTGTGATTTGGCTGTATACGTCTCGTTTTGACAAGTGGTCTAATTTACAATTCAGATGGCCCAACTCAGCCGCCTACTCTTACCTGCCAATCAGCAGATTGTGTTTACACCTACACAACATGAATGTGAATGTCTCATGCGGGAGAAGTTACATACAGTTCTGTACGAAAAGAGTACATTATAAACCAGTAATAAGCAATAACAGTTCATTAACAGTTAACTAATGAGTTAATAATTGACACGTGGCGTTCATGTTATCTAAAGCAGTAAATTATGCATTATTTAATAGGGTGAACCCCAAACCTTAACTTAAGCCTAACCTAAATGCTAATGATATATCATAATAATTAAGTCATGCTAATTAATGGTAAACTAATGTATACTTATTGTAAAGTGTTACTTACACACTATACAGGGGAGAAAAACTGGGGAAACTTCAGTCACAGCAAAAGGCTAAGGTTTGAAATTACCACCAGAAAATCCCACATAACCTTTTTCAAGGTTAAGCATTTGGAGATAAGAAGATCCTGGACGATAGGCACGGCACTGATAAGAAATATACATTTTATAATCAAATATCGATTTCTGTTTTCTATCTTGCTTTCAGGAACACTCCATCAAACTAACTTTTTCATTATGGCACACACAAATTGTAAGTGTAATTCTCATGCTTCCGAATAAAAATATTTGTACACAATCACTGTAACTGTTTTGTGTGCTTGGTGTGCTTTTAGGAATTACATTTTTGATGACTTTTGCTTGATAGAGTAGAAGGAAAATGTAATGGATGAAAATTATCTTCTTTGTGTCCGATACATTCAATAATTTAGTACAGTTATTATGAAGTATGAGTAAGATTAATACTTCTAAACCAGTAGCTAAATTAATTCATTCTTCATAATACTGTTTAATCAAATAATTGTAATTGGACCAGCGGCGTTTTAGTTCAGTTCAACAGGAGCAAAATAATTTCATAGTTGTCAGAGATGAAGCTTTAGCTTGTAGTTCTGTCATATTTTACAAACTTTATTCAACCTTTTGGTTTCCACGGGCTGATGACATCACTCACCTAATCAATAATGTTTTATCTGTGAAAATACCTATTGATTGAGTAGCATATTATCTTAATGTCAAGATGCATTCGGTAAAGGTCTTTGGGGAGTTGTTAATAAATATATGTCATGAAGTTCAATGTTTATTGATTTCCTCAGACAGAACTGCCACTCCTTCAAATACCTCCGCCCCTGCCCTGGTCTTTCTATAATCGTGTACATCGAAGTGATTTGGTTTATTTTGGATCTTAAGGATATCCACTCTGTAATGTCAGCTGCAGTCCCCCTTTAATCCCTCCACCCAATCATGTTATTGTGTGCTCCGGATTTAGCCATTATCCTTGTTTAGCTAATAGGGTCCATAAACTCTCCATCCATCCATCCATCCATCCATTCATCTTTTCATCCATCCAGCCATCCATCCATTTATTCATCCATCCAGCAATACATCCATTTATTCATCCATCCATCCATCCAGCCATCCATCCATCTATCTCTCCAGTCTCCATCTATTCATCCTTCCATTCATCCTAAACTAATAGGTTCCATAAACCCTCCATCCATCCACCCATCCATCCATATATTCATCCATCCATCAATCTACCTCTCCATCTATTCTTCCGTCCATCCATCAGTCTGTCACCACTTTCTCCATTCCTCCAATCCAACTCAACCCATCAACCTATCTGCCATCTAGCCCCTCCTCCTTTATCATATATATTAACACCCCCTCCCTGCCGCCATACCTCATGTTATTGTATTGATATATTGAGGCTGAAGAGTTCCACGCCGGGCCTGATTCATGGCAGTTGGCCTGGAAGCCAACTGTGTAGCCGGGACAAGGGTTCCATCCCGCGGGGCTGCACAGTCCATCTGGATGAGTTACTATGTCGACCACTCCCTGACCTACAAGAGAAGAGCCAGAGACAGACCGCTCACATCAAGACCAAAAATAAAAGAATACTAATCATATTAATCATAACGAAAACAAATGTTTAACACGTCACAATAACGACACATTCCTTAACTATTACTTCTACACATTCTAAAAGTAGTAATTAGCATTTACTCACAGTTAATTAACAGTTGACTAATGGTCTAGTAATCATTTAATAATAGTGTTCCGGTTTACTAATGGAGTTCACTAATGTTAATTAATGGTTTATGAATGCACCCTTATCCCAAGTGTTACAACTTTCTGTGTAAATTATGCAATCTGAGAACTGTTCTGTAAATCCAAATGCCAGATGTGAAATGACACACTTATGCTGAAAAGACACAGTTAATCCTTTTTGCACAGGAAGCGGACATGGGTTCTCAATAGCAGTCCAGGAGTGTCAATAGTTACGTACCAGTAAATGGTGAATAGACTCCATTTATATAGCGCTTTTCTGGCCAATGGTCACTCAAAGCACTTTACAATTATTAGGTCATATCTTTTTCTTAAGCTAGTACCTTGAGTTGGAGTGTTATAATGATCAAGGTTGTACATTCAAAGTTCCACACACGGTATCCTACTATGACATGCTGATCACTATGAAAACTACAGAGGGTGGCAAAATCTTCAGCTGGAGGAGTTGGCTCCACACGTCCACATGCCCTGTGGCTTCACCATGTCTCTCAGCCGTGGATCTCTTTGTTGTGAAGAAGAGATCAGGCATTTGGTTGACCTATGTCATGAAACTAACCATAACCGCCAGTAAAAGTGGTAAGGGTATTGTAAACAAATCTACAAGTGGTACATGGGTCACCGGTTTACTTCCTCATCTGAGAGAGGAGAGTGATCTCAATTGACGCTTGTTGGGTGAGGAGAGTGGGGGAACCTCGCGTTGAATAGTCTTTGGAGCTAGGCTGTCATGGCAGGCCTCACCTTTATGTTCGTGATGGTCTGGCCTCTTGGAGGTGTTTCAGTTCAAGTTCTACTTCTTGGGGAAGAAGCTTTGGGGAAAGCATGTCAAGCAAAACTTGTATTTAACTGTGATGGGCGCAAGTATATGTTTTTGTCAAGTCCTTGTTGGTTTAAAAGGGATTTGGAATCTTTTCTCTTTTTTGTATATAAATCGACCTTTGTAGAACTGTTTGGTCCTGACAGCTTGCAAATGTGTCTCCTGATTCTATCACCCTTCTGGAGCTGTCAGTAAGGAAGGTGTAGAACAAGGCAAGGCGGCCATTAGGGTGCTGCTGCGACGCTGTGGTACGGAGAGGGAGTGGGAGAGGGAGAGGGTGAGGGAGAGGGAGAGGGAGAGGGAGAGGGAGAGGGAGAGGGAGAGGGGAGAGAGAGGGAGAGGGAGAGGGAGAGGGAGAGATAGAGGGAGAGGGAGAGGGAGAGGAGAGGGAGAGAGAGAGGGAGAGGAGAGGGAGAGGGAGAGAGAGAGGGAGAGGAGAGGGAGAGGGAGAGGGAGAGCGAGGGGGCGAGGAGAGGGAGAGGGAGAGAGAGAGAGAGAGAAAGAGAGAGGGAGAGGGAGATGGAGAGGGAGAGGGAGAGGGAGAGGGAGAGGGAGAGGGAGAGGAGAGGGAGAGAGAGAGGGAGAGGAGAGGGAGAGGGAGAGAGAGAGGGAGAGATAGAGGGAGAGGGAGAGGGAGAGGAGAGGGAGAGGGAGAGGGTGAGGGTGAGGGAG
>NC_044070.1:11896708-11914208 GCF_902167405.1 Gadus morhua | reverse complement strand
CTCTCTCTCTCCCTCTCTCTCTCTCTCTCTCTCCCTCTCCCTCTCCCTCTCTCTCTCTCTCTCTCCTCTCTCTCTCTCTCTCTCTCTCTCTCTCTCTCTCTCTCTCTCTCTCTCTGCCTTCCAACCTGTCACCGATCGGTGCTTTGCGAGTGCCCTGAAATACAGACGGATAATAACAATACAGAAGGCAGTGACTATTATATCACCACTCAACTCAATCTGAAATAACTATTATCCAGCCAAGAACAATTGAACCATGGAACCATGAGCATCCTCATTCAGGCTGCTGATCATTTGGTGAACGAGATATCACTGTGCCATGGGGGAATCCGAGCTTTGTCACCATTATCAAAAGGCCCTGAAGTGGACTGGTAATTGATGCTGTAATTTCCTGTCCATCTTCCGGCACTGGACAAAGACACTCATCTTTCTCTTTGCTGCAGTAATGGTAATCGATCGAATGAAAAACTAGAAACCGCACTCAATAACACAATTGTTTGGTTCAAAGTATGCAACGTAACGGCCAAACGTTTAAAATGAATCGAATATGCCATTATGTGAGAGGGGTTCATTTTAACGGTATTATTAAAACCAACACCAATTGGATAGTTCTTGCCCCAAATAAACGACCAATCCTACAGCCTGCTTCTGTGATTCTGTTGACCGTGTAGGTAGGATAATACTGGAACCTGCCCGGTGACTCATTGTCACAACTCAGCTGAGCTCTCTGTGGAGGCCCACTGCTGTGGGTGATGCAGTCCCGATGTGACGAAGTGCAAGAAGGCGAAACACGATCTCTGAACACTGCAAACCCTCTGAGATCCTCCCGCAAGCTAATTTAACTCCCCCGAGGAACACTTCCAAGAAGCGAGCCAGCCTCCCCATCTTGGCAGCCTGACTCATCGCCATGTGTTGTGTTGACATGCTGCAGCATGTGTTTTCATGCGGCGTGTTTACATGCAGTGACTTATATCACAGGTTTCTGATCGTTTGTTGATCAGGGAAACTATTGCTATGGGGAAACTTTGTAACAATCCATGTGTGAAGATTTATGGAAATTAGAAGGGGTAGGAAAGCTACAAAGGCATTCAATCAAACGATTAGCAAGATCCCAGGCCCACACACACACACACACACACACACACACACACACACACACACATACACAGACTATATTCTCTCCACATCCGCCCCCCGCCGAATCCTCTTGAATTTCAGCAAAACAATAGCTTAAAGTCCAGCGCTGTCTCTTCCCTCCCTGTGCCTCCCAGGGCTTTCATACCCTCAGCAAACATTACGTGGTGCCTCACACCGGAGCCAAACCAGGGAGGACACGCTGCCCAGAGGGGAGGATTTGTATAACTTTGAAAGGTTCTTTGGTTTGTGCTACATTAGCTGGAAGCTACGTAACAGCAGATCACCTAGCACCCCCCCCCTTGTTCTCCCAAGCCCATGGTAGCAGCCCGCAGAGACCCAGGCGGGGGCCACAAGGAGTGTTATCACCCTATCCCCTATAGCGGGGACTGTTGTTTGGCCCCTACTAGGCACAGTGCGAGGTCCCACTTCACACAACACGGGTACGAATCTACGAATCTAACACTTTTTCTGTTGGTGAACAATACGTGTGAGGGTGTTTTATTTTTTTCTTTGTCTTCTCTCTCTCTCCGCCACACTCGCTTCTGTTCCGCGCTTCTCGTTTTTGTTTTCATCGTCTCTAGGGACACCGGCGACGTGTCGTTCTCTAACCCCACGGAGAGCCGAGACGTAACCCGTGAATCATATTAGCGCGTCTTTAATCCGACAAAGCGTGGATCTCGGGAGGGCGGGGTTAGGGAAGAGGAAACACAGAGAGCACGGGGGGTGGCGGTGATGGGTGTGTGTGTGTGAGGGGGGGTGAGGGTGATGACAGAGGGAACAGATGGAGGGAAAGAAGAACACTGCTACAGGAGTGTGCAGCTGGGGGAGGGCTGCAGCATGTGGGAGTACACGACAGCGGTGTTCTTAGCCATTAGTCAGTGCAGGGAAGTGGAGCCCCGAAAAGGCCAACGGCGCCGTACTAGATGAAGCTGAACTCATGTTGCGTGTTTATTTATTTAGTTTGAAGAGGTTGGGAAAAGGGAAAGGGAAGTCTGGGGCCCCCTGCTTGAGCTGCTCCCCACGCGACCCGACCCCGGATAAGCGGACGAAGAGATGAGATGAGGTTGAACCGCTTCAGCAGTGGGTTTAGGCTGAGTGGACGATTGAATGAAGGAACGATTGTTTGATTTTTATTAAAGGGGGCTAAAAACAACGCTGCACAAAACACCACATGCCCTTCTACGCAAGCTAGTTTCCTGGTTACTTTTTTAACAGAATATTTGAATGATGATGCAGACGGACGTTTTGTATTTGTCAATTCACACCACAAAATGGCCCCCTCTTCCAAGGTGAGGCCCAAAGCACAGCCGTGTCGGGTCAAAAGTGAAATTAAGTTTATGAATTTCCGCATCCAATACAGAATCCTACACGACGCAAGCATAAAACTACATCCATCTGCATCTCTGAGCCTTGTGCTTTGCCCTGCTAAAACAATATGATGATTTTTCGGCTCTCACTTCAAACACAAACCAAAATCCTCTCTCTGTGTGGTTTGGGCTAGACAGACAGCACAGATCGGGTCCGCCTCCTTCCATCCTCCTCCACCCTTCCCCCTGCTCCTTGCCTCTGCCACACCATCTAATCCGGCCTAAGCGCTTCACCCGGGAGGAGATTCGCTGGAGATCACCTGGGCTCTGCTGGGGATCAAAGCTACTTCAGCGTAAAAATACCCGCAGCGTTGAGTATGGGAAAGCTGATGTAAGAGGAACGGGTAGATTAGCAATAAAGAGTTGACAGATGCAAAAAGAAAAAAAGAGAAATGAAGAAGAACAGGAATGAGAAAGGGGATTTGTGGTGGGAGTCACGGGACTCCTGGGCTGCCTGTCTGATCGTGGCAATATATCTGCGTAGGCGGGCATATTATAAAGCCCTCAGACATATCCTCCAATGAAAAATGCTAATAAATGTTTTGTCTGCCAAAAATAAATCCTGGCAATTGGAGGATGTGGTTAAAAAAAAGGTATGTGTTCACCATTGAAGAAAGGTTTGCTTGCCTGTCCCGGTTCAAAACTCTGCCATTTGAAACTCTGCAGCCCGTGATTTAACGATGCCTCCTGCACTTACATTTCACTTGAACCGGCCTCCCACTGTTATGTATTAAGTCACTAATCATTAAGTGCAGTGTATTTGGACAAGGAGGTCTTCTTTGTTTGCTGAGAGATGCTCACCTAAAATAACATTTATGGGTAATATCTTCTCCAGAAATAATTCATAATCCAGTGACAGTGAGAGTGTACAGAATTTAATGTCTAACTTCTTTGTTCTTCGAAATCAACGACGTAACAGTTCAGTGAAACGTACAGTATGCTTATACAGACACACACATTGTAAACAAATCTAGCCTTGCCATAACTTCAAGTATTGATGCGGTTGCGAGGATTTGAAAGTCGCCGCGTATAGCGACCACTATATAAGGCTGATCATTTGCTGATACTGCCTGGGTGGCAACGCTGGATAACAAAGGGGGACGTTTGCTTGATGGTTGACAGCAAGGTTATTTCCTGTTCCATTGAGCGTCGCAACCTGAGTGACGTTTGACTGGACAGCCCTAAGGTGCTGGCCGCGGTGACAGGAAAGGGCATGGTGGCGATGGCGCGGCTGATTAGCTTCAGATCTCTATCTACACTGCATCTTATGACGGCCACAATCGATGGGCGGCGAGCAAGAGCTACAGCAGGGAGATAAACCGTCCCTCTGATAACAGTCCCAACGCAGCACAGAAACCATCTGTGGGCTCCGAGGGGAACGCTGCCTTCGGCGGTCTGGAAGTGTTCGATATAAACACACACACACACACACAAACGCGCACATAAACACACACAAAATATCAGATTTTCTTCTGGCCTTGTTTTCACAACAGCAGCCGTAACAGTGTGTATACTGATGAAACCCCACAAACCAGACTTCTCCATCATTGTATTAGGACCAGCGCTGGAACCAGGACCCACAAAGTGTGCGGACGAAACCAATTTGCCATTGCGGTGGTCCCCGTCTTCCATCCAACCCTTTGAAGTGCCGGGACACCTTCGACACCGCATCAAAGACTAGCCGGTAGCTTGAAAGGCAGAGAGGAAATTGGAGGGGGGTGGGATGGGGTGGGGGGAGAAACAAATTGCGCGGCATTAGCCGACATGAAACAGGGCCAGATCCAGCATCCGCACCCCCCCCCCCCCGCCCACACTCCCCGCTACCGTCTGTCAGACATCAACAACGTAGAACTGTGAACGGGCTAATGATGGAATTACACGGATCATAAAGCTCTGTTTTCCTAGTCGCCTCAAAAGGTCAGCTGGGAAGTCACATCAAACTTGAGGCGTACCCTTGGAATAACTTTGGGCTTTAATATCCGCTTTTCCCCGCCACGTGGTTCCAAACCCACCTGGGTTTAGTTGTGGTTGTTGGCACGCAAATCTTTTTTACATTTTTTGGTAAATACTTTAAAATTGGCATGATCTGCATTAAAATGCCGCGTCTGTAATGAAATAATACGGGAATCTTATTTTAGGCAATAACATTAAATTATAGATATAAATAAGTTTGTATTGAGAAGGCATATGAGAGGGCATAGGGTAAAATAAATTCTGTATTCAGATAAGGTGTTTCTTGATGCAAGCGCCACAGCTTACATTCATGGGCATACAAATAAATAAATCCAATTTAATAATATTGTTTACACATGTTCAAGTGAGGTTTGCATGCAAAATGTCTTAGTGTTGACATATGAATAGAAACACAGCTAAGATAGTCCACAGAAGGAATGCTATTAAAGTCTCTCTCCCACCCAATGGGGAGACTTCATATCACCCCGGTTACTTTCTCTCCGACAAACAAGCTGACAGCACAATGTAGCTTTGACATAACTTTCAAAAAGTCTACACATGTAAAATGTGCAGAAAAGCAAGTGCTCTCTGCGTTGTGGGGAGACACTGTCATGCTACTGAGGAAGGTCGCTGAGAAGCGTGGCTCTAAAGAGAATGACATTATTCCGGCTCAGCGATGATACAACACCCTGTCTCGTGTGTGCGCTCCGTGGGCCCGGTTATCGCAGTGTGTAAGCGCGACTGGGGGTTTTGGGGCATGCTGAGTGCTGACGCTATACCTTCTGTCTCAGAGATTCACATTGGTGTACAGGGGTACTAAACAAACCGGCATCAGCAGCAGGACTTGTTTTGTTTTATTATTGACACTGTCCTTTCAGTTAAGGTTGAGGTCAGGACATGTTGTATGAGAGGAGATGTGTTATGCAATATTACATTATATTCTGCAACCTATTCTGTTTGCCACAGAGAAATCTCAGACTATCTCGTTGTGGGGAAAGTCCCAGTTAGCAGCGCATGACAGGAAGGAACAAAGTCCATAGAAGTCACTGCATTAGAGAGAGAGAGAGAGAGAGAGAGAGAGAGAGAGAGAGAGAGAGAGAGAGAGAGAGAGAGAGAGAGAGAGAGAGAGAGAGAGAGAGACAGACAGACAGACAGACAGACAGACAGACAGACAGACAGACAGACAGACAGACAGACAGACAGACAGACAGACTGAGAGAGAGAGCTAGAGAGAGAGAGAGAGAGAGACAGAGAGAGACAGAGAGAGACAGAGAGAGAGAGATTTGCTCAAGCCCCACCAGATTTGTTCAAGCCTCACCAGGTACAGGGCAGGTCGACCTCCGCTGGGAGGTAGAAGGGTGTAACTAAGATAGCCTCCATCCAGTCCCAGTGGTCCCACCCACCCGGCCAGCAGAGAAACACCAGAAAACACAGGGAAACTTCCCGGACTCATTAAAAGTGATCCCTTTGTCCGGTGGAGCCTAATCATCCGCTGGCCGCGGTGCGATCCTCCCGGAGGTCTCTCTACAGGCTTGGGTTCTAATCTGGGCGCGGAACCACCGTCTCAGAGAACCCGGGGTCACACCTCTAATGATCCGGGACAGCCCGAGATAGAGTTCCCTCCCAGTTTGATAACCGGGTCCCACCACAGCTGCAGCTGAAACCACAACGCAGCGTTCTCCTCTTGGATGAAATCACGGTGTTGGGGGTCCGACTGCTGGTCGGGCATCAAATGGAGCCGCTCTCTCAATATATACAAATCAAGTGTTGTTTAGCAGGAAGTTTTAGGAATTTGTTTTTATTGTGTAAGCCAGCCAATATTTGACTGTTGCATATGTCTCTTGTGACTTCCTTTTGAACATCAACCTACCTTTTCACTGGTTCCAAAGAAAATCAAACGTACAATCAAACCATTCAAATTCAACCACGTTGATCAGTCTGTCTTTTACCACAGCGGGCGGCTGCCTACCGCTATATTTCTTGATAAAATACATATTTACGGACCCCATGTTTATGTCCAAGTTTTTTTTTTTTTGTTGCCTATAGCTGCGAGACAGCTCTCGAATCAATCCCTGCCTCGTCTTCCCACACACAGATCCAAGACAAAGGCAGTCTTCTGTTCACACTGTTACCTCTGCGGAGGCTACAGGGCAAGGCCCACGGGAAGGGGGGGGGGGGGAAGCTCTGGAGTTGGACCAGAAAAAGAGTGTAGAAGTAAAAGAGGGATTAAAGCCGGTCTAATGATGTGGGAAAGCCAGCACTAGACTTTTTTAATAGGTTAGCAGGTGTAGTGTGAGATACAGGGCAGAATAATTCTCACCTGCCATCGCGTAAAGAGGGGAATATAACTTTTAGTGAAGACGCAGGCGCCCATGTAGCTGTCAGAGGGGAGATCACGCACACAACCTTAACCCGACGATTGTCAGACAACAAATCTAAATAGAGAACACACCTGCCAACAGCCATGAAATCTTTATAGACTCGGGCAGAATTGGAGATGGCAGGTGATGATATTTGCTTTTTTCCATGTTGCCGTGGTAAGTGAGCAAGGTGATAAATAATCGTCTCATAATCTCTGGTCCCGCGATGGGATTCAGTTGGCGATAAAACGGTTCACAGAACATCTAGGTTTGTGGATTCAACTGTTTAGAGCCACAAAATATTAAGCTGTATTTTCCGGAGCCTCGTTTTGGAGACGTGGTTGTGGGGAAGGGGCATCTCTGCCCCATCGTTGTTTACAAGCACAGAGTGGGATCATCACTTTATATGATCTCTATTATTCTTGTTGACCGTTGTTGATAGGATGAGCATCGCCGTGGCGATAAACGAATGGGCATCAACTTCTCTTTCACTCACCCCCCTCCCTGCAGAAACACCTTGTTGAAAACACTCTGGTGCTGGCATGGCAGTGAGATTAAGGGTCCCTTTGGAAAGTTCAGAGGTGTTCAAACAGAGAACTGTTTGGCTGGGAAGAGTGATTAAAAGATCCCTCATAGGGTGGACTAAATCTTCAAGTGTGTGTGCCTCTTTGTGTGTGTGTGTGTGTGTCTGTGTGAGTGTGTACGTGTGTGTGTGTGTGTGTGTGTGTGTGTGTGTGTGTGTGTGTGTGTGTGTGTGTGTGTGTGTGTGTGTGTGTGTGTGTGTGTGTGTGCGTGTGCATGTTTGTGTTTGTGTGTGTTTGTATGTGTGGTTATGAGCCTGGGTGTGTGCGTGTGTTCTTCTGTGTGTGGGCGAGTGTATCAATGTGTGTGTGTTCCTATGTGTATGTGTGTGTGTGTCTAACTCTGTCTCCTCTCAGCAGGGGGGCTCCGCTAAGGGGACAACTGATGGAAGTCTCAAAGTGCTCTGGATCTAAATGAGGCCTCCCCTGCTCCTTGACATCATTCTCAACTCCGACCCGTTTCACGCTGTGGCGCCGCTGATTCATTACTGGAACGTGCAGCGCTCACAAAATGACATATTCATTTCCCTGGGCAGAGTTAATGGTAGGAGTGGTTGTGTGGAGCTGCTGTTGAACCCCTCAACCCATCCCCCCCCCCCCCCCCCCCCCCCCCAGTCCACGCACCAAACCACTATCCCCCCCCCCCCCCCCCCCCCCGCCCAACATGCAGGATGTCAACGGCGTCCCACTTTTTGTATTTGGTGTCCCCTCACACTTAACAGACTAGGATAGCACTTGTTAAAACCAGGTCTTCAGCCGGGGTTCAGAACCAGGGATGGCTTTGCTACACAGAGGTCAGATTACCTAATGAGGGGGACAGATGAGAAGGGTGTTTCATATCTGAGCATCAAATGTTTAGTCTGCTAAAGAAATGCTTTACTATACCAAAAATACAAAAGATAAACTGAATATCCCACCTTAGATGTCCTCTGTGAATATAATCCCTCCCTTGATGTTTAGGGTTAGGGTTGGAGCAGTTACGTCAAGCATCTAAAAGGTACGAGAGAGGAGTTGAATTGAGGTAATTCGACCCCAATCGATGTTGTGTGGTCAAGGAAGAGCCACTTTTTAATTGTTAAGGGGCATGTATATAGCTCGCTATGTATATATAAGGAGCTATCTATAGATAAAGAGGTGAAAACCTCTGCAGAAATAAGTAGTGGGGCCTTTAATGTGAAGGAAGATTATTCATGTCAGAAATATTATAAAATTACATTGAGCACTTTGTCTCGTTTGGATAAGAGTTGAATAATTTAAGACCTCATGATTAATCCAGTGGCAAAATATGCATCGCTGAAATATGGCTGTTCTGAAGGTAACTTTAACCCTCAAGAAAGATGGATGTGGGAGTTTGTCATGCAATATTTTCACAAGAAAGATTTTCTCCCGGGCGAAACATAAATCTTGCGGGCAGGAAGGGGGAAAAGTACAGTGTGTTTATCGTTAAAAATACTGTCTTTATCAAGCACAATTACCGCTAAGCTATACACATGTACACTCACGCAGGGCAGCTGGAAATAAGTGACAGGGGAAACTGGGAGCAAATCGTTTGCACTCTCGAGTTGTGGCGGTATGCGGCATTATCCTGTTGCTGCTACACATTTGAGAGCTACTTTGAAGATCAGCTTATGGGGTTTTGCAGTGAGCAAGCGCTCCCGTGCCTGTCAGTTTTACATACGGCTTACTGAGAAACTTCCACAAAGTGTTGAGGAGTTGCAAGATTACGGCATTAAATATGCCTTCTCAACTGGACTCCTCAACTATCGTGTGTGTGTGTGTGTGTGTGTGCGTGCATGTGTGTTTGTGTGTGTGTGTGTGTGTGTGTGCGTTTGTGCGCGTGTGTGTGTGTGCGTTTGTGCATGTGTGTGTCTGTAAGCGCCTATGTGTGTTTGTACGTGCGTATGTGTTTCTGAATGTGGGTGTGTGTGCTTGCATGTGTGTGTGTGTGTGTGTGTTTTTGGTTGTATTTGCATGTGTCTGCATGTGTGAGTGTGTGTGTGTGTGTGTGTGTGTGTGTGTGTGTGTGTGTGTGTGTGTGTGTGTGTGTGTGTGTGTGTGTGTGTGTGTGTGTGTGTGTGTGTGTGTGTCTGTAAGGGTGTGTGTCTGTGTGTGTGTTTGCAAGTGACAGACGGAAAACTAGCATTCAGCCTTCTCTGAATAATATAGATAGCACCAAGGGCAAGAATATATTGCTTTACACAGTGAAAAACACAACCTTAATCAATTTCACAATTAACCAGTTCAGTGTTTTAATTAAAAAACAACAGTCGCCTTTGAAGAAATCAATTCCAACTAAAGAGGCAAAGGAGAGAGCTCCATTGCCCCCCCCCCCCCCCCCCCCCCCCCCCTGCCCCCGGTGCTGTCAGTTTTGAAGACATTCATATAGATGCTCAGGGCCTTCATGTCGAAAACAAGCATCCCAGATTTAAACACAACATGTTCATCTTCAGTGGTGTTTGTCAATACAAGAGGTTCTTTTTGAAAGTGTCTTTGCTGAGCGATGATGAGGAACCGTTGCAGTCTAATGATCTCCGATATAATTTGTCAGTTTTTCTCAGGATTTCCCGACCAAAAGGAAAGGAAACAAAGCAAATGCATTCATCCCTTCTCCTCTATATTGAACATTGATTAATTGCTGTCTGCGACGCATTCGTCTTGCATGTTCCATTTGTGTCATCGATCTAAATTATAAGTTTAGGAGGCTGTTAGCTCTCCGAGGCCATCGACGGGTCTTTTGTTCCAAAGCGCATCCCCCCCCGCTATCGATCTGACAACTTTAATATCTATTGACAGTCCCATTATCCCGCCACAGACAGCCATCACATGGGCTCGTGCTTCATCAATATGTGTCTGTG
This sequence comes from Gadus morhua, assembly GCF_902167405.1. Taxonomy (NCBI): domain Eukaryota; kingdom Metazoa; phylum Chordata; class Actinopteri; order Gadiformes; family Gadidae; genus Gadus; species Gadus morhua. The sequence continues at coordinate 11,903,955 of NC_044070.1, read as the reverse complement.
CATTTATTTTCTCCTGTAATCAAAGTTCAGAGCCGGTGCCAGCTTTTAGCTAGCTTTACTTCGTTTTTTCCCCAGTCATGACAGGGATTATATTTGTTTACTGCGCTAAAGAGGGGGAAAACCCAAGTAAAAGGTTTAGCTAAAGAAAGATTTTGCAAACGTTATACCAGCCTTCACTCACGTCGGACACCTTAAATCACAGATTAGCCGCAGTGTGATTCACACCCAACCCCGTGGTCGGAGCATGTGAAAGCATGTTACAGATGCTTGACGTCAGCTGCCCGCCCTTTATGTATGGATGGCTGGTGGAAAGTAAAGTGAAACTTCACACAGCGTCGGTCTCCAGCCCAGCGATGAACCTCACCTGATGAAAGAAGAAACACTTCACAGTAGAGAAAGGTTAAGGGTTTAAGTTGGGGATTTACTTGGCCCTGTCTTTGACTTCCTACATTTTGTGTTTATCATTTATCTGTTAATGATTTTTCTGTATAGACCTGGTTCTACCTCCCGCGGTTAAGCTTTGAAACAGTACATGTTCAAAGTATTGATGTAATGTACAAAGAGACTGTGGTTATTTAACATATACGTAGTCATTTCCATTTTGTACATAGGTACGGATGTGTCCTATCTCTATGCAATGCCATCTATCATAAAGAAGGTATCATAAAAAATATCGGCTGTCCTCTCACAGGAAACTTGTATGTATGTTTACTACCACCATCTACTGTTCATTTGGAGGAGTTGTTTTTTTCTCTGCTTTCAAACCAGATCAACTGCCTACAGAATGGAGTAATAAGTGATGCCTACAAAAGTGTTTTAAAGTGTTTTAAATAGGATTGACTTCCGTATTGTGCATTGCAATGGGTCTCTGTGACTATGATTATGGAAGTTATTATTGCATGTACGATAAAATTAGAAATACTGTGGTTCCTTTTTTAAAAGGCATGTTGTGAAAACAGCTCAGGTTAACGAGCCTACTACATTTAAAAATTTGCGCGAGTAATTACTATTTTGAATATTCAAAATGGCAGGCCTACTACTACTGCTACTAATAGTAATCTATAAAAGCAAATTATAATAATAGGCTATCATATAATACATTTACTACAGACAGATTTTCTCAATGAAGAAGGTTATAAAGTAAAGTATTATAATAAAAATAACCTAATTAATAGAATATAAAATAGTGAGAAAAAACCTAAAGTATAAGCAGTGATCTCATTTCTTGAACTTATGAGTTTTTTATTAACAGAAACTCCCATAAACAAAAACAGTATTCTAAGAAACAATTTAAATCAATTGCATTGGAAGAACTCAATTCTGAACTTTTTCATGATAATCAAACAAATCAAATTATACATTGTGAGTCTGTAAATTAGATAAATATAACACACATGAAATGCGAAAAGAAAGTGTGAATGACTTCAGTCGGACTCTTCCGACGGCATTATATGCACACGGTGTCGGAGTTGGGCTGGGCCGTGTGACTGGAGAGTGACTCACCGCTGTTCATAGAGCCTCTTTGTCATCACTCTCAGTACGCTGCGAGCCCTTTGACTCCGTCCTCATCACAGCCCCACAGAGACCCCTCTGTCTGTCACCCGGACGCCGACCTCTGATTGGATCAGAGATTGATTACGGCCCATTCATGCTGCACAATCATTGGAGGGAAAAGGGGAAAAAAAGGCAAGTCCCGCTGGTCAAAGACGGCCTTGTAATCAGTGTTAATGCAGTGCTGACACCCCTGGGGTTGCAAAATCATAACTTCTGCGAGTGAATCTACATCTACGTAGGCTTTTCATGCGGAAAGCCTCAGTCCCAAAACCTGCGTTGATTTTGGTTGATATCGGTCCTTTATTCCGATTTTCAGTCTGGCCTGAAACTGAATGTCCCCAAATAATGGGAGGCCGCTGCATTGAAGGTTACCCTTTCTAATGGATTCATGCGTTCATATTGTGGTGTGTTACATTATGCAAAATAAACAATTACTGCTACACTCCCATGTGTGCCTATTAATCTCATTTCAAGATACCACAAACAGGATATGCGACGAGTGACATCAAACATAAACTTTTATGCTATTTAATTAGTAACATTTTCTCCATGGCTGGCAAACAAACCCCAGCCTTTCAACAATGGCAATTCTAATGATAGGACCGCTGCAACCATCTGTTGTTGTAATCAAATGACCAGCGCTGGCAGAAGCTCCGTTTGACCTCTCAGTAGCCATTGGCAGCTGCTGCCAGACTGCAGCGCCTGTACACACAGACCTTCTACAACCAGCCATCCCTGAAATCCTCCCGGCCCACCCAAATCTCATCTGTAGCATTTCATATTTCATAAAGCCCCTGTCTCTAAACCGCCCCCTCTCCCCAACCCTGGAGTGTTTGCACAGCGGTCCAAGCACCATATGGTCCCTAACTCACAACCCTAATCCTCCTGACAAACACATGGAAATTAATCAAAACAATGCCTTGCCATTTTTATAAGTGTTTAGTACCAGCAAATATCACAGTGGGCCCCTGTAGGCCCAATCCCATTTCTACCCCTTCGCCCTTCCCCTTACCCCCCCTTGTTTTGAAGGGGTAATGGGGAAGGGGGGAGGGGTAAGGGGAAGGGGTAAGGAGTAGATATACCCCCCCTTACCCCTTTCTACCCCTTACCCCCTTGTTTTGAAGGGGTAAGGGGAAGGGGAGAGGGGTAAGGGGTAGAAATGGGATTGGGCCTTAATCTCTCGTCTGCGTTGCCACTTTCCCTTGAGTGGTTTCGCGGTACAAAAGTGGACGGTTCTCATGCTGAACCGGGCCAGCATTGTTTTCATTGTATTGGGAATATACGTTTTGGTGAGGAGCCGTGAGAGTCGACCTCGGCAACAGGGCCTCGCTTCTCTGTATCAGCGAGCCCATTTGATTTCTTTAACAGTGGGGGACTTAAACGTGGACGCTACTTGGATGATAATGCTATGGATATAACGGTATGGATTATAGCAGACAAAATGAGGGACAGTACTGTTTTTTTGTGCCTGTTTGTGTGTGTGTGTTCGTGTTTGTGTGCCTGTGTGTGGGTTTGTGTGTGTGTGTGTGTGTGTGTGTGTGTGTGTGTGTGTGTGTGTGTGTGTGTGTGTGTGTGTGTGTGTGTGTGTGTGAGTGTGTGTCTGTGTGTGTGTGTGTGTGTGTGTGTGTCTGTGTGTGTGTCTGTGTGTGTGTGTGTGTGTGTGTGTGTGTGTGTGTGTGTGTGTGTGTGTGTGTGTGTGTGTGTGTGTGTGTGTGTGTGTGTGTGTGTGTGTGTGTGTGTGTGTGTGTGTGTGTGTGTGTGTGTGTGCTTGTGTTTGTGTGTAAAAGGGGGGGAGCTGAGGCTAACGGCGGTGTCACCCGGCCACCAGGAAGCGGGCTCTGTCTCAAGGATGCCTGTGGAGGGGAGGCCATTCATCTCTGTCCTCCGAACAGGGTGCTGCAGAGCTTCAAGGCCTTCGGGGTCTCCCTCCGAACACGACAGGAACCACTGTTCACTCATCTGTGTGCTGGGGCTTGTCAGAGTGGCTGCCGAGATTCTGCTGCCGGCATGTGTGAGAGTGAGAGAGGGAGCGGGAGTGCTAGTTTTGTCTGTGTCTCGTGACAAACCATTAACAGGAACGCTAATCAAGCAGAGCAGTTGTTCACAATGCATGTTTACGTTGGCAAGCACAATCTTCAACAACACTACAGTCAATGTACCGAAACACATGTTTCAATCCCAGAGAAGAAACATGGTTCGTCGGGAGCTCACTGTTCTGCTATCGAGTTGGAAGGGAGCTCCATGGGTAGGCTGACATCAGCTGTTCCCTCAACGTCCTTGTACCCATTGTTTGTTGACTGACCAGAGCTAACGAGCCAACACAGCCCATAAAGTCTGACCATGTGGGGGCATTCCAATTTAATAGGGGACCGGGGGCCCTTTAGAGAGCTTAGGGTTAGGGGCACTCTTAAAATGACTTTGTAACTGTGATAAAGGGCTATACAAATGCAAAGTACTTGACATGATCGACATGATTGTCAATAAAATAGCAATTTATGCACCTTACGGCCAGCCTAGAGGAACCGGACAGGGACATAAAATAACACTGAAAACATACCGAAGACACACAAAACACTCACCTCCATGAGATGGTGGCAATTAACTACACAAAACCAATAAGCAATCAACTAATCAACCCTTACAGAAAAAAACCGACAGGGAAGCCAACAGAAAGACAGGACAGAGGGCCAAACACAAAACAAAACAGACACAGATACGACCGCAGGTGGTAACAACGTGGACATTTCGCAGCCCTTCATAGACAATCTAAGATACGTAACCTCTATGAGTGCACTGGGCTGAAATGACCTCTGGAAGATTTGCTTGCACAGCCAGCTAGCCCAGAGGTGTGTGTCCGTTCGGATGATCTGTTTTCAAACATCCAGGTCAGGGGAGTTAGGTCCGGCACTGTACCTACCTGTCAGGGTGCTACAGGAGGCTACAGATAGAAAAAACAAAAGGAAACGCAGCGCTGCTGCAATCTCACCTCAGGGCCCGAGGGCTCCTCGTTCTGAGCTGAGCCAACACAGCCGGCCTCGCTCCTTTACAGCAACAGGACCTGCGCCACTGCCCGCACAACCCGGAATAGGGTCCGGGATCCCCCATTAGTCCTGTGTGGGAGTCTGGTCAGTTAATCAGTCCATTCAAAAAAGTTGTCTGACATATTCAGCTTTCTAGGCAGGGGGTCACATGATCTTATCTAAAAAATAAAGTGTAAATCTGTGGGCATGGATTAGTAAAGCATGCAAATAAAGTGGCAAAGTGTGCCCTCGGATTGGTTAAGCGTGCACACGGATTGGTAAACCATGTGAACCATTGACCACCATGAACAATTCTTCCATTTACATTTAGGGCATTTAGCAGACGCTTTTATCCAAAGCGACTTACAATAAGTACATTTGTCACAGGAAGTGCATCAATATATCGCTGTCGGTACAGAAAGGATGTTCATAGAACCAAGTGCAAGTACAACAATCGCTAGGCTAACCAATTCCCCGTGTTACAGCCATGATAGCAGCTACTGCAGTTGCTACACAGTTAAGTACTATAGTACAATACAGTACAATACAATACAATACAATACAATACAATACAATACAATACAATACAATACAATACAATACAATACAGTGTACAATAGTGGCCTTCTAATAGTAGTAGAAGGGGGAGGGTGGCTATGCAGTGTCGAGGTGGACTCTGAACAGGTGAGTCTTGAGTCCTATTCGGAAGATAGTGAGCGACTCTGCGGTCGTGAGAGCGGCAGGGAGCTTGTTACACCACTGAGGTCCCAAAACCGAGAAAAGTTGTGACTTTGCTGAACGGCCTTTGCTAGCTATTAGCGATGGCGGTAAGAGATTTAAGGGCAGATTTAATGATGGTGAAATCAGTGACATTGATTTAGATTTGTGTATTCGACCCTTCATGTGCTTTGCTAATGGTCACCAATCTGTTCACACACATTGTTACCAATCCGTTTCCACACATCACTAATCTGTTCAAACACACGTCAACAATCTGTTCACACATGCACCAATCTGTACACTCTGTTCATACACACGTTACCAATCTATTCACACACGTGGTTACTAATCTGTTCACACACACGGCACCAATCTGGTCACACACGTAACCAATCTGTTCACACACCTCACCAATCTGTTCACACACGTCCCCAATCTGTTCACACAAGTTACCAATCTTTTCACACACACGTTACCAATCTTTTCACACACGATACCAATCTGTGCACACACGTTTCCAATCTTTTCACACACGTTAGCAATCTTTTCACATACGTTACCAATCTGTTCACACATGTTACCAATCTGTTCACACACGTTACCAATCTGTTCACACACGTTACCAATCTGTTCACACACGTTACCAATCTGTTCACACACGTTACCAATCTTTTTACACACGTTACCAATCGGTTCACACACGTTACCAATCTTTTCCCACACGTAAGCAATCTGTTCACACACACACGTTACCAATCTGTTCACACACGTTACCAATCTGTCACACACGTTCCCAATCGGTTTGCACACGTTACCAATCGGTTTGCACGCCTTACTAATCGGTTTGCACGCTTTACTAATCTCTTTGCACGCTTTACTTATCCATGGATTAGTAAAGCAACAGATTTAGACTTTATTTGTAATTTTATGTGACCCCCCACGTAGCTTTCCACTTGTTCTGGCTCATATTTAAGGCTGACCCCCACTAACCCTAACACCGACTCTACCGCTGTATAACGCGCCGCTCTTGCAAATTATGCAGATTAATTAGCGACACACAAGATATTCACTTTTAATTTGACAGGGCGGTTTGCAGAAGACATTGTCTCGAACCGCTATTTTGAGAACTCTCTCCTCCACTAAACAGTGATCAAATTTAGTTTTTTTTGCCTCTATTCATTTTCTCCTCTCCTTTCTCCTGCGCTGTCTTGGCCTGATAAGCCCACCTACCCGCACCAAAGAGGACAATGGAGCCATTGTACGGAGGCGCAGGGCTGATAAGGTGATGCGACACCGGGGTGCAGTGATGTTAGCTGCTCCTATTCACAGAGACGTCCTGATCTGAATGTAGCCCCACAAAGAGGTCCATGAGATTCAATGGTTTGACGGGAAATTAAGGAAAGCGACATTGAAGACTATCAATATAAATATTCATAATCATGAATCCTGCAGATTATTGTATAGGAAATGATGTATATATATATATATATATATATATATATATATATATATATATATATATATATATATATATAATGTATATATATATATATATATATATATATATATATATATATATATATATATATATATATATATATATATATAATGGTTGTCGTGGGATTGGCATTGATATTGAAAGGACATATCCCAGAAAATCATGTAGGAAGGATAATACTACGCCTATTCCTGCATCCGCAACCTGTTGCGCAGGCGCTTTTTATGATATCATTATTAATTATTAACTACCCAACAAGGGCCCATAAACACATTTTATTGAGCAATCTATCAACTGGCAGCATCAACTAAAGTGATTTCCCCAATGTCATTCAGCCCTTCTAAAACGGGCCCTCCATTGTTCGGTTTTTTTCTCCTCCCCACTACCTCTTGCGTATGATAATATTCATATTCCAGCGAACGCTGACCCCTCGGAACGAAGAGCTCCGCCGTCAG
>NC_044070.1:11881708-11891708 GCF_902167405.1 Gadus morhua | reverse complement strand
TGAATGTTACGTTTGACCTCTTACCTTTCTCCCCCAAAGATTAGTGGGTCACATCACCCAGATCTCCCGTTGCACGGGAGGCTGAGCTCTGGATTCGCTACAGGCAACAGCGGGTGCGGAATGGGCGCGCGGCGGTGTTGCTGGCGGGGCTCGTGGCCGCTGGTGATGTCACACCTCCCAGACAGTCATGATTGGGTCTAATTAGAGCGCTCGCTAGCAAATAGATAGGCGTCCCGCGTGGTTGGATCCAAAGTGGCTGATGCCAAACATTTCTGCAGAGGCTGAGAGAGCGAGAGAAAGAGAGAGAGAGGCGCGAGCGCATCGCGTACGTATCCAACCGCACGCCCTGCGCGGACACAGAGAGGAATATAGCTGAGTGCTCTCACGCTGTGCTGGAAATACAGTCAGTAGGCTACCGAGCGCAGGAGGCGAGGCGTGCTGGAGTTTCAGGTGTGTAGTGCGGAGGGAATCCTTTCACCGGCGAGTCGCACACTCGCGGTCCGGGTTCGGGAGGTATAAAAAGGGGAGAGTCGACATTTGTCTGCGACGTCACCGAGTACAGTTCGACACCAGAGGAGAGGGAGACGATACGAGACAAGACAAAACCCAAGAGACAATCGCGCGGTCAAAGCCCAAGTTATTATTCTCCGCTGCGCTCCCACCGCTGCGCTGATGGCGTCAGTACTTGGGAACAACAGCCGCGCGTCGGGAGCCCAGAGCGGGCAAGTGAAATGCAAGTTCAAGAGGAGACGGAGGAGACGGTGTAAAAGAAAAGGTAAACTTAATTCGTCATGTGGTCGCTTTGTGTGTCTTTGTTTTTTTTGTCTCCAAAACGCAGAGCTCGCGCGGAATCGTGGGCGCGCAAATTGTCGAACGTTGAGCTCGTACAGCGCAGCGCGAGACAACAAAGCCCGCGCGAATTGTGTTTATAGTTAGCATAAAGTAAGAAGTAGTGCAGAGACCCAGACCTACAGAGAGATACGCCGCTTAATGCGGCTTAATGCTGCATTGTCATCCTCCCACTAAAGTTGGAGTTGCCGCTGTCTCTTTTATTGTGGGTTAAAACCCGGTCACTTTTTTTTCCGAGGACAGTGACCCCGAACCTTAGGTAGTTTAGTGGTTTGTTTTGCGGTGTTTGAAGAATTAACCACACACGTTGATACGTTTCTCGAGACTGTTGGACAGCACACAATGCGGGGACTGTATCGGCTGATAAAGACCCCTCTGTCGTTCACCCCTCAAAGGCATAACTAGCCTATTTCTGTCAAGAAAATACTGATTTATATTTGGCCTGAAAGGAATGTTAGTAATTACAAGCATACACTAGGCTACTTCACTCCGAGTCAGGTGTGTTATTTTTTTAGTAGTAGGCCTAGGCTTGTCATTTACAAAAGAATAATCTGAGGAACTTTTCTTTCATAAAATAAATAAATACAAAATCGATCAGTTATTAATTTACATGCTTACAACATAAGTCATCTGAGCTACAGAGTAAGCTTGAAGTGGTTGGATTTGGTCAATATTTAGGGGCCGTTACAATTTGCACATCATCGGTGCAAGATGTGTATTCTTTTTTTTTAAATACACTTATATTTTCTTGCAAAAAATAATTTCAAATTGTGAGTTGTACGTTGAGCAATTTATCTAGCAGAAGAATATGCACATGTTTATTCTTATATAGCCTCTCACGACTGGTCAGTGCGCATCATAGGCTGCAATTCCTAAGTGAGGCCTGCTACTTCTAAATTATAGTGGAAAACACGGTGTCATGGAAGTGGATTTTCCGCTAAATGTAATTAAACTGAAATTAAAATTGTCAAAAGCAGAAACACTGGGCTACCTACCACGACCTCTTGCAAGCCGATGGCTCCGTGTCGTCCAGCGTAGCGGGCATGGTCCGGGTTCAGGGCCAGCGTGCGCGTGTGCGTGTGCGTGTGTGTGTGTGTGCACGCGCGTGTGTGTGTGTGTGCGTGTGTGTGTGCGTGTGTGTGCGTGTGTGTGTGCGTGTGTGTGTGCGTGTGTGTGTGTGTGTGTGTGTGTGTGTGTAAGTCGCCCGTTCATCAGCCTTGAATTATGGATACAAACTGAAATACACAGCACTCTATTATCCCTTTTGTTGGACATTATTTTAACTAAAATATGCAACACAAAGTTTTAACTTTGAACTATTTATCTGCCATTGAAATTACTATAACAGCTCCCTATTCAGTAGCATATTTTCAAGTTATTGTACAGTAATTCCTCAGAGGCAATTTTGGTTAAAATGTTTTTCCAGTAATTATTTAGCCTAGATAAAAGCTGTGGAGGGATGAGAAATATTAGATTTAAATGTAATAGGGCTACCAAATAGATTTGTGCGGCTTAAATATGTCCACGAGGTAGACCCTCAATACTGTAATGCAGCTGTGCATTATTTCTAAATGTAAACCCCATTAAGAAATCTCAAATCTTTGAAACAATCTGAGCTGAGAAAAAAGCTACCCATTTCGAGCGCTTTTTCCACTGATTAACAATCATTATCCAAAACTGAAACACACATGCTCATTTGCAGGGACACAGGTCACAAATGCTTGCACTGATATGCTCGGCACCATTAACAATGAAAAAGACACAGGTCATGCATCTATTCGTATGATTATGCTCATTGTTGTATCAGCGATGCTAAAATAGCAGCTGTGTAATGTTGATCATTTTTATTCTTTATACATTTCAGAGACATGGGCTTGCCCCGTCGCTAGTCGAATGCTGATGAACGCTCTGACGTTTCAGACTGCCCCTGCATGCATAACGAGCTTTCATAAACACTTTGCACTTGTCGTCAAACTACAAACAGACAACCACAGCTCATTTCCATAACCTCTTGATTTTAATAGCCCAAGTAATTGAGACAAGGCAGACAATACATAAAATATAGTACCGAGGCAAATGTATTTACATAATGGAAACGACAGGATCGGTTCCACAACATTAAGCATTGCATATGAATATAACAAGCAACGTGTGCACATTAGCTGACAGTGACAGGCCTTCTCAACGTGTCTCCAAATGACTTATTTATCAACATTGCTGATTCATTCGGATAGCGTGCCGGGACATTAGTTGGCCGGTTCAGAGGCCCATTGTAAGTGAACCGTGTCTCCTCCCTCCCTTCCTCCTTCCCCCCTCTGCGTCGCCGGTGCTTGCTGAGGGGTTCTCCGGGCTGAAAGACATGTGTACGTCTCCCCACCTTGTGTTGGTCGACATGGCGTGTGGCGGTCTCATCGCCTCAGCTGATCTCTTCGCCTAATTATTGTCTGTTGTCTGCTCAGTTTGATTTCGTGAGTCGGGGAAGGGCTCTGCAGCTGTCAGAAGAAAACCGATAAAAGACGACACTTGGAAAGACGGAATGTGAATCCCTGCTCCACAAATCAGGAGGTCTTCTTGTTGCACAAAGAGGATGTTTTGTGAACCACTCTTTTCATTATTTCTCAAAGCTTAAAAGGAATATAACCCCTGTCCTATTTTATATTTGGGGATGATAGCCCGCGTGTCATTTTAACAGACACTCCTCATCATCAGGCCATTGTTTTGATGGTCCCAGCGGGGGGGGTTAAAGGCCAGAAGGGAAGGGATTAATGAATGGCGTCGGGCCCTTAGAGCCTGTGAGCAGCGCTTCAGATTATTATTTGTAGATGGATTGTATTAAACCCCACGTGTGTATTTAAAAGTTGTAAGCGGATGATTCTTTTTGTCCATTTTCTTAACTCATCATTTTGTGATGGTGAGTGTTTGTTTGTGTGTGTGTGTGTGTGTGTGTGCGTGCGTGTGTGTGTGCGTGCGTGCGTGCGTGCGTGCGTGTGTGTGTGTGTGTGTGGGCAATACAAAATGAAATACACAAACTCACCACGCATTGCGGGGGTTTACTGAGCTGCAAAAAAACAAGTGGGAGAGTGACACAGGGAATTAATATTCCAGCACCTTTTAACTTAATCGTTTTGTACGCTGGCCCATTTCTAACCCGGTGCTGAGATCTCCCCACCGGGTTAGATATAGGCCAGCCTACAAAGCTCCACCCTGTAGTTCCTCAAGCCTTTCTGTTTACCGTCATCTGTTCCACGGCAACCTTGTTAATCGAAGTTTGTGTTCGGGAGCGCACGCACATACACTCTTCACCCCCCCCCATCCCCCCGTTCCTTGAACCACAATGTTTGCAGATTCGTGGACCGGTGTACTCTGTCATCACAGTAAAAGCCCCATCCTACCCCCAGAACAACATGTGTTCTATTCTTTAATTAATCACAGCAGAGTCGTTTGACTCTCTCTCCGTCCCTCGGGGATTTTATTTTTTATTTCGGTTGCGGCTTCCCTTCCTCACCGCTGCCATCCCTGGGAACAAACAGCGAGCGTGACCCGCCATCCGTTAAATCAGATGGCGCGTTCCCATGACAAACGGGCGGCGTCCCGACGAGAGCGGGGAAACAAATAGCAACACCGTACTGTATCAGCGTCACCGTTCATTACCTATTTGTTTAGTTGGGTTCGTTTTACGCATGCACCTCCACCAGCCCCACCGCGGTGGGATGAGATGGGGAGGTGGGGGTGGGATGAGATGGGGAGGTGGGGGTGGTGGTGGTGGTGGTGGTGGTGGTGAGGTGAAGAGTATGCGTCTAGTCGTTCCCCGCCGTGATTCAAGCAGGCCGTGCGTTGAATGTGCGTGTGTTATCAACAAAGCGACAGCACATGCACGTCACCCGCGGGGCGCTCGGGCGGCGGGGTGACAGGCGGTCGGGCCGTTATGTCGGCGTATGTGCCTCATGAAGCCGTTTAATTGGTGTCAGCGTGGCCGGTCCACGCAGATGAAGAAGAAGAAGAAGAAATAAAGAAAGAAGCGGAGGAGTTCAGACTTGGTGCTGCATGGTTACGGGGAGGGGAGGGGGGGGGGGGGTTGATGCAGGGTCAGACCGCACGCTGGGGAGGTGGTGGGGAGGCAGGAGGGGGCAGTGGGCGTGGCTGGGGGATCAGGGTCCAGAGGGACAGGGTCTGAGCCCTCTCCCTCCCAGGGTTCAGGGCTGCCGCGCGGGACCCGTCTCAGGGGGGCGGGCCCCGCGACATCGACGGGGGGAAAAGCAGACGCCGGACGCGCAGTCGAGGTCCGACCTTGACCCCTGGCTGATGAGGGCGGGGAGGGTCGCTGTCTAAGGGGCGGGGGTCGCGTGTCATGCTATAGCCGTGGCGCCGCAATAGGAGACCTGGTTCTGTGTTGGCCCGGGCTCTAAAATAAACATTCCCCTGGGAGCAATGGAAAGCAGGAGGAAGGTATTCATCAGGGTGTGCTTCCCGGCCACGGCCGCGCATTATGTGTCCTACATTTACATGCGGTATCTATTAATAAAGTCCCAGCACGCCGAGGCGTGGAGCGTAATGGACCCTCGATATAAATGTATGTTCTTTGCACAGGCGCAACCAGTAATTCATCTCAACCCCATTTCCTAATGTGCATTCGTTCACACCTCGGGGCAGAGGAGTGTTCCTGCGTGGGGGCCGCGGTACTTTTTTTTTTTATGTCGTCAACGGAGTACCCCCCCCCCCTTCCGTCTACCCCCAATGTCATGCAGTCCTGTGTGTTTTGGCGAAGGGCACCGGCTTTGTGACGAGATGCATTCCACAGATGCACAGCGCTACTCTGCACCCTTTTCCAGTCCCCTTTCCTTCCCCCAAACAGTTTTTGTCGTATTTGTTTGTGTTTGTGCCGATAAACGCATTAGGGAAGTGTGACGAGAAACACCGCCGGCATTTATGAGGTTAATGAAGGTCACTGCCAATGGCGTCAGCGCGCTGCCGCCGTCTCTCTCTCTCTCTCTCTCTCTCTCTCTCTCTCTCTCTCTCTCTCTCTCTCTCTCTCTCTCTCTCTCTCTCTCTCTCTCTCTCTCTCTCTCTCTCTCTCTAGTATTTACAGGCACTTCCTGATTACAGCGGCAGGAAGTTGTGCGCTCTAGGACGCGGCGTCCTCTACGTGGCGGAGCTCAGCTGGGGGAGAATAGGTTATTACCATTGACTGTGGTCTCATGAGAACAGCTGATAAAATGACCAAGGAAAATGGATTGGGCAACTTTATACACATTAGCATAATTAGCAATTAGCTCCTAATAGTCCCTCTTGGATCTTCTGGGTGCTCGTAAGTCGGGGGTTTCCGCTTAAAGTTCAGATGGGTGGTGGGGGGGGGGGGGGGGGGGGGGGGGCGGGGGGAGGGAACAAGTCATGCCTAAATCATCTCAATAGCACACATGAGCTGCAGAAAAATAGACGAAAACAGAAGAAAATCGAAGGTGGGAACTTCACTTCAGCTGACAATGAGCTAAGTTAATTAGCATGTAATGTACCCAAGCCCCTCAGATTGAGTGTTAAGTAAATGATGCAACCTCACAAATGTTGTCAGGACAACAGAAATCTATTTTGAGCAGATCTTTTGAGATCTTACAGGTTTCCACGAATGCCTGATTTTAAACACAAACGTGTTGAACTATCATTGTGGATGGTAATTACTCCCCATATCAGGTCCCATGTTGTGATTTTCTTGGTCTATCGACCAGCCAGCATATTGCAAATTCTTTGTGTGTATGTTTATGTGTGACTCACTTCCTTTCGTGTGTGTGTGTGTGTGTGTGTGTGTGTGTGTGTGTGTGTGTGTGTGTGTGTGTGTCATGGGTGCAGTGGGATAAAGACAATGCCACTTACTCCCTTACACTGTTGCATTTATTTAATTTATTAGTTCATGGACAGTTTTTAACATGAAATTATTGGAATTGCTGAATTCCTTCCATTTAAAGTGTGTATTTGTGTGTGCACGTGCCCGTGCAGGCCTGTGCGTGGCTGTTGGTGTGTGTGCCCCTTGCCTCGGCCATGCACGTGCACGGGCATGCCTGCGCACGTCCGTAGAGGAAGGCGGTTGTGCGCGGGCTGTCAGGCCTCATCTACAGAGATGTAGCGCTGGCCGTCAGCTTCACTCATCACTCCCTGTCAGCGGATATATTCCTGCAGTCCAATGTCGGCCACAAGACAATAGTAAATACTCTGAGCAGGCCCACATACGCTCCGGCACTGGCCCGTAAACGCGCCTCGTCTCCTGTGTTGACGATCCTCGCACGCCCGTTGAATATCCTTCATGATATGAGTCATTATCGGCACACTGAGGCCTGGGCTCCGGATCTTTAATCCTCCCTGTGTCATTGTCGGGCTTTGATCGGTTATTATTTAATGTTTAATGCGGATGCAGAAAAAATTACGAATGGTGGAAAAAATTGTGGTTTTGGGACAGCGAATTGTATTTGCAGAGTGTGGAAGATTTGTTAAGGGCTGATTTGTGTAGTTGTAGAAGATAGATGGTGTACTGCTGCTGGATAATCTTTTCGCAAGAAGGCATTTTTCACTTAATAATTACATGTCTAAATTGATATCCGGTAACGAATCACGGGAAATATCGCAGTGATTGTAACTATCTGTCCCACGCCTAATGCCACCAAGTTATTTCTGGCATGTAGTGTCATTAGATACATTCTCCTCTTTCGTGTAATCGCTGGCTCCAGGCGAGATCATTTGCTATTACTTCAGCGCGCTGTCAATGAGGAGCTCTCGCAAGCTACTTATCTGAAGCCCCGCCCATGGCGTTCTGATGCCTGGAAAATCACAGAGGAATACCGCACCCCTGCTTTATGATCGCAATTATCTCTAACCGTGCCTCCGTCCAGGAGTCATCGGGACTGGCTCGGGGCCAGCTCATTTGACGGTCTACTGTGTCTTTTTTCACGCTCTCCGTCTCTCCCCTCCACCCCCCCTCCCCCAAGTCATCTGCCACCCTATCCCTGTCTCTGACAATCTGTCTCCATACATATATGTGGGACAATAAGCGTGCGCAGATATGGCTCTGCATGCCAAAGGAAACGCATACGCACCGACTCGCACACACATGCTTGTGCATGAGCTACCACGCACACACGCATACAAGCATTATATACCGCCGCACCCGCCACACACATACACACACAAACACATCCACACACAAACACCAACACACAAACACACTCACGTGTTTACTACTAACTTTCAAAACAAAAGTATAGCCTCACAAACGCATCCTTTCTCGGGTCATGCCTGCTAACGTGCCATCCCAACAATACCGTACCCTTTTTCGTTTGCAATTTCATCCTCATCCCGACCCCTCCCCCCACCCCGCCGCACCTCACCCTCTTTTCACACCAATGTCACGGCGCAGCGCGGTGACGCGGCGCCGTTTGCCTACAGCGGCCGCTCGGTGCTGACGGGGCAGGTCCCCGCCACTGATACCTGCTCCTCGCTTGGTATGGAATAATGAAATGGGATGAGGCGGCTTACCGACCATTCTCTCCACCGTCGGGCCGCCGCTCCGGCCCCATTTGAGATAACGTTAATGAAGGGGACTTAAGCCAAGAAGAGACACGTTGCATTGCTCCGCTCTCCCTCTCAGCCCCCCCCCCTCCCCTTCTCCCCCCAAACCTCACACAAGGGGGAGGAGGGGAGGGGGGTGGATGCTGTGGGGGTGGGGTTCATTGAGGTATTGCCTACAGCATTTAATTACATAAATAAGATAGAGAGTTTGACAAGAAGGGAGGAGTAGCCCTTCTCTTAAAAAATATGCCACAACATTTCGATTTTTTCTTTTTTTCAAATTCTGCACCCAGGGCCACTATGAACCGCCCCAGAGAGAGCCTAGCTTCACGGACAATTCACGGTTTCACATAGTGTGACGCCGGAGTGTGTGGCACATTTCATACACAACATTGCTAATAATAACATTCATACTCAATGATGGTACAAGCTTTAAAAAAATAAATAAATAGGTATCCCTGTTGCCGTGGGTCGTTACGTTACCATGGGCATAACCCCCGCTCTCCTTCCTTGAACACTGAGCTCAAAACCCTTTTCTTTTTTTAAACCTCATAGTGTTCGAATTTGAGCTGCAATAGGGGGTTCGCTTACACTAAACACACTCAAGGCTGATGTAGGAAACAATGAAACTGTGCTTCCCGCAGGCTTCAGCTTGAGTTTTCTGCAAACTGAAAAGTAGTCATATTTCCAAAAATTCCTTCTTTATCTTCTCACTAAGACAGTTCTTATATTTCATACTTTTGCCAGGCTGTGGGTTGCCCCAGCTATGGTAAAGACATCTCCACAGTGTAACTGCGTTTTAATCCCCCCCCCCCCCCCCCCCCCCCCCCCCCGTTGAAGCAGGATACTTGCATTGGATTAAGACCATGATATGATATGAGTAGTAGGCATTACAGGAAACAATGCATTATCTCGGTCTGTATGAAAGAGCTGCATGTCAAGAGCTTCATTAACGTGCCGATGTATAAGGGACGTGTTTTTCTTCCCGCCTTATGATAGTTGAACCCCGCTTTGCCTGCGAGGTCAGCAGCAATCTCCTACGCAACTCCTTCATATGTAAATGATATTCTGTCGCTGGTTGTGATACACAAATATACATTTGTTTTTGCATATTTCAACCGTCCTCCCGGGCAGAGGGCAGATCATCACATTGATTATTCCAACTAGTTTATCACGCTCCTCGTAGCGAGTTCATTATTCCTCTGAAAATAACCGTTTTGCTACCCTCTGCGCCCCTACAGTAAATCCTCTCTCTCAGCCATTGATTCCAGCTGCCTTTAGGGGCTGTTGCTTACAGACACAGACAAGCTTATCTGACAAATCCTTTAAAAGGTATTAAAAAAACTGTGTCTGCATTAACTCTCGGTTTGATGTGTTTCTTTTATTGTCTGTGGGTCAGCTTCCCCGTGTGTATGTGTCTGGGTGTGTGTGTGTGTCTGTTTGTCTGTGTGCGCAAGTGTATGCCTGTGTTTGCTGTTTGTGGGTATGAATGCATGTGTGCATGCATATGTGAGTGCCCGTGTCCCCGCTAAACCTTCTAAAGCAGTGGTTGCCGGGAGTCCACTCTAGTAAATCTCTGGCGCAGTGTGATGCAGAAATG
>NC_044070.1:11869208-11876708 GCF_902167405.1 Gadus morhua | reverse complement strand
CACCCCCGCGCCACCAGCTGCCTGAGGTCACGATACACTAATATGACATTCATCTTGCCGCGGTCGTTAAGTAATGACATCATATCATGTGGCATCATCTTCTCTGTGTTTTCCATCCACTCCAAGGCTTGTCGCTCTGCATTCACTCCCTATGCCTCAAGAGGAGACAAGTCTATTACGGAAATGTGCCGACATTTTTTTTGCCATGCCACGAGATGTGTTCATTTGTCGCCGAGCCACTTTACATCAGTAGGAAACAACATTTGGAAGGCTGGGAGCAATATCGATCGATGGCTTGCTCAATGGCTCTGGGCAGATTGGTTGATTTGTTTTCTTTAAAGTGTGTCATGGAGAATCCAGCAGGTCTCGGGTCAGTGGTACTGTAAAGACAGATAATGTTCCTATGGCACCTGGGGTGGCTGTTTCTATATTAATGGACAAACCCTGTACACAGGTGCACTCCTGGGAATGACTCAGGATAGGTGGAGTGGAAGAATAGAGAGAGAGATAGCGAGAGAGAGCGAAAGAGAGAGCGAGCAAGAGGGTGAGGAGGGGAACAGTATTTGGGGACAGGGGGGAGTGCGGTGGATGGGTGAGGCGGGGGGAGTAAAGAGGGGTTAAGCATGGGGTTGAGAAGCTGTCCCAGTTTAGAGAGCGACAGCATGATGGATGAAGAGGGAGGGCGGTGGAGAGGAAGGGCAGGGATATGTACCGAGGCACAGAGTCAGTCTCCCCCCCCCCCCCCCCCCCCCCCCCCCCCCCCCCTGTTGGCAGGTGACAGGAGCACGGTTGCCCAAGCAACAAAGCGTGGATTTAACGGAAGTCAAAACCAGGAGGTCAAGGCGTTTGTTTTTGGTTTGTTATTTTCATTTTTATCTAAAGTATTTCCTTCTTTATTTTTTTTTTGGCCATGTTATTTACACGTGATGCAACTGCTTCAAATTAAACCGTGTTCTTGCAGGCATCGTGATGTGAGGCCGATGAAACAATCAGTACGGGATTTAAGAGAAAAAACTGTTGGAGAGAGTAATAGGGGTGAAGGCAGAGAGAGAGAGAGAGTGACACCCATACATGGATATAGAGAGAGGATAAGAGAGTAAAAGGGAGAGATCGGAGAGAACAATGCAGTCTCTGTAGTCCTCAAGGTCCGCTGAGTGCAATTACACCGTGTAGAGGAGCACAGTGAAGATGCTCTGGTGGTGTTGGAGTTGGTGAGCTATCCACGCTTATCTTTGAGGGGTAGGGCAGGCAGACCGGGAGAGAGGGAGAAAGAGAGAGAGAGAGAGAGAGAGAGAGAGAGACTTCGCATACTGCCTCTTCTCACTCGTCGTCTCTGGCGTTTGTCTGCGGTCTGCGCCAGGACGATGGTGGGATTACACATTCTTTGTTTGAGATTCGCAGGGATGGCGGGAGAGGCTGAAAGAGCCAGTGGATTATGTGTGTGTGTGTTTGTGTGTGTGTGTTGGGGTTAGGGTCTCAGGAGGTGTTGGGCTTGTATGTCAAAGACCTGTGAGTGGGTGATTATGAAGGGGAAGAGAGGCCGCGAGGAGACGGGACTGTTCCCCGTCTTGAACACAACAACACACCCCTATCCCCTTCGACCTCCGACCCTTCCCTGTGTGGCCATCTGCTACAAAGCGGCGCTGTCTTTACCTTTCTTGTGTTTCGTTGTTGTTTTTCTCCTCAGTGTTGTCTCTCACTGGGCTGTGAAAGGCCGCCACAGTTACGACAGCACGTCAAATTTAACACCAGACAGCGCAACACAATGAACGTGTTAAACGCGCTATGCGTTGCATTGCGTTTGTAGCAATTAATCAGTTTCGACTCAGTTGGGCCCTTAAGGGAGCATGTTGACGTCAACAGGCCACGCGTTGCAGACTGTCGGAGGGTAAGTCATTACCCATGGGGTTAGAGTCATAGTGAAGAACCATACTCTTGGTTGTGGGAGAGAGTTGTTCATTGTTGTGGATTTGCTTTTCATTTTTTTCCAGATACAGCTATCCGAAGTCACAGTGTCTTTCCGAAAAACTGAGCATTTAAGGAGCAACAAAATAAAAAAAGTGGATGCGATTCCTGGATAAAATGAATGCATCGTTATAGCACAGACAATCCAGTGCAGGCCGACGTAGTCGTAGTCGAAAGGGAGGAGTGAGGGGAGAGGGGATTGTTAGTTGCTTGCAATCTTCAACATTACCACTAGTTGCTCGCTAAATCAACACACTGCCCCTTTAATCGACCCAGTTTACTAATAAACAGCACGCGGGGGCTCTGTGCGAGGCCTTTCACGTCGGCCCGTATAAACGGAGCTTATACCCGCTCCTTGATTTCACCACAAAGCAGCATCGGCAGCATATGTTGTACTCTTTAATTCAACAGCACCCATCGTGAGCGTGTCAGGCTCCAGCAGCCTGAAACGGAATTCCCCCGACTCTGACGGAGAAATCAAACGTAAAATGGAGCGCCGGAGCGAACGAGCGGCAGAGAGCCGATGAACAGATGTTTGTAGGAATGTCGACTTTTTTCCGTGTGGCCCCTCATCTTTTTGGCGGCGCCGCCGTCCCATCGCAATGTGAGTGATGGGCCGCGCAAAACGAGATAACAAAAACTCTAAGAGGAGGAAGCGGGAAATATAAATAAAAGATACTCTCAAAACGGTGTTGAGTGTGAGTGTGTGTGAGAGTGAGTCGAGTGAGTGTTGGCAGGCAGGGGACTTTTTCGACGGCACAAAAAGTGGGACAACGACACATCTGTGTCTGGGCGTCAGGGGACCCCCCCCAGATTGGTGTCACAGTACTGTATTGTCAGGGCAGAGGAAAATAGGGGAGATATGGGGGGGATGGAGGGAGAGAGCGATAAAGGGAGAGACAGAGAGAGAGAGATAGCCCTCTGGCATCTGGTCTGACATTACCTGACGACTGCAGCGAGGGGAGAAAGGAAGGGAGCCACTGCTGTTGTTGTGGTGGGCGATCACGGACAGGTGAATCATGTCCTGCGGTCGGGGGTCAATCACAGCCTACTGGAACCCTGAGCCATTCAAAGGAATTAAGGAACAGCAAATCTGAGTTCGGCCCCAGCGTGTAGGGCAGTGTAGGCCACACCGACGCTGAGCGGCATCCATCTCTCTGGTGTGACAGGCGCGATCGCCACATTAACGGCGTGTGTGCGAAATATAAGGCATCAGCTGTAATCTTAAAATCATTTACGATCGGCCATTATTTGACCCTCAAAGGGCGCAGCGCTCTGGTGCCGTATTCAAGGGGGGGGAGGGGGGGTAGTGTGGGAGGGAGGGAGGGGGAGGGGGAGCGGAGCTATCCAACCGGTCCGGACCGTCCGAGCGGTGCTGAGTTTCTATTTATTTCATGCGAGCCATCCGTCAGGGTGCGGCCGTGTCGGGGGGGTGATGGATAAGGACGGGGCGCCGGAAGGTCCCGTCAGGTGAAAGGTGCCCATTATTTGTGTTGGAGGGGAAAAAACGAGGACATAACAAACGCGACCGAAACCGGCTCTAAGTCCGTGTGTAGATGGAGATGGTGTGAAGATGGCTGAACGGTTACGGGTTGACATTTTGTCACTCAGCTTGGCGCTAAAAGCACTCCTGGTCGGCGGACATGCCATCGCCATGGTGAAGGTGATTGCTAGCCTAGCGCTGTTAGCGGCGATGCTCGCGGAGGCTCCTGGAGGCTCCTGGCAGCCCGGGGAGTGAATGATGGCCAGCGTGATTGGCGTCGGGTATATGTGCTAGGGGGAGATGTGGGACAGCTTAAGTGATGACAGATAAACGAGACCCAAGAGAGAGCGAGAGGGAGAGAGAGGGGGAGAGAGAGAGAGAGAGATAGAGAGAAAAGAAGCTGCTTCGGATCAAACGGCTGCGAAATTCACTGTCGATTACCACATTTAGCCGGGTCCCTGAGCTCAGCGGACAACGAAGAGAGTGCAGAGCAGTGCGCCCCAGCATTGCATGTGTTATTGATGTTGGTTCCTTCCTCATTGCCCGTCGTTAATTTTTGAAAAGCCAACCAAGTTAACGACAATTACGGGCAAAATATGCAAAACCGGCTCCTGTGCCTTTAATTTGTTAATTTTTTATATACATTTCATTTTCGATCCTTGTACCAGAGCAGCATTAATGTTAAACGGTCTGTAAACAAGCGGGCTGTGATTTTGAACGCCACTTTATTTCCCAGCGTTTATTTAAGCCCAAAACGGGCCCTGATGGAGCCATCAGCCCCCTCTCGCTGGCTAATGATTTAATTATGTCCATCTGGAGGAGGCTGGGAAGGGGACCGCGCCTCACTCTCCGCTCACTCCTCTGGTAATTTGTCTTCCCCCTGTGCGCCCGCTCACTGGGTTTCTGACAGTTGGAGGATGGTGTGTGTGTGTGGGGGGGGGGGGGGGGAGCTTCTGGAGAGAGATCCCAGAAGTCTTCCCAACTCTCCCGGTGTCTCCTCCAACCCGTCGTTTCCGAGACGTTTCGGAGAATGGGTTTTGATCTTTCTTTCTCTCGACCCCATTGATTTGATTCCATATGCAGACATCATCCGTTTATGTAACCGTATGATGACTAAGAGCTGTGATGAAGAGGCCTTTTGAGCATGCCGGCTGAATGAGCCATCGTGTGAGGTGTAGCACACGTCTGGTGACTCTCCCGTGTTGATGTTCATGTGTTGTCTATTGTAGAGCCGCTCATGTTTTCTTTTCTCTTTATTTACATCAGGGCTTTTAGTAGTAGCGTATATTGCTAGGTTTACCCATTCCCACACACAACAAAGATAGCTCGGATAAGTTGTTACGCGATGGCCTCAAGTAGTATTCTCAAATAATGAAACCTTCAAATGTGTTTTTGGAGTGCCTGCTACGTATTCTTCCCTTTGTGTGACTCGGACGCCTCTCCTTTTTCTCGCCGCTCATTTTCTCCGCCAGCGACCGCAGCCTGACATTCATTCCAGCGGTGCAGCGATGCAGGGAGGCATTCTCTGGTGTAGTGGACGCAAGGTGACTTACCTCCGGAACGGAAAGGTGTGTTAAGTGGAACAGAGAGCGCCCCTCTGAAGCTGCAATGCCTCACGTACAAGCCACTGGAAGGAGATCCCCTTTTTAGGCTGTAAATATCAAGGACTTTTATTTTAGAACCTCCGTTTGACCCATAGAAATAGGAAAAAAAAAACACATAAGATGGCCTCGCCTTTGTCCCGGTTTGCCGAGTTGTTCTCCGCTCACCTTTATTGGAGCTTATTGAAGGCGGAGGAACTGCCACTGAGAACACTTTGCAAACACGTCGAGAGAAATACTGTACACGTGAGCTGTTCTCATGCACGCTGAGACTGTCAAAGACCCAATCTCCTGTTGAAATAGACGTTGTCAAAGCACGAAGAGAGCCATGCTGAAAAAAATACAATAAAAGAATACACGACCGGCAATCAAATCCTCACTCGTCGGGACAAAAGCATTTTCCTTCCTGCGTTTTTGACAAAAGAAAGTCACTTCATCACTTTTCATTCCAGTCCCAATGTGTGAAAGTCGCTAAGTGGCTATGTGTTTTATACCAAGTGGTTTAATAGCCGTAGTGATACTCTGCTTATTCAACTAAAGGCAGGACAGGCCGTCCTCTGCCAGAAGAAAAAGCGGACTGTTGGTTTCTCCCAGTCTTGCCTGGGGAAAGTTTCATTATTTCTTTCTCTCCTTTTGGGAAAGCGATAAGGCACATGCAGAGGACGAAAGGAGGATGGAGGGAGACGCAGGGACGGAGAGAGAGAGAGAGAGTGAGAGAGAGAGAGGGCAGGGGAAACAGTGAGTGGGAGAGGAGGAGGAGGCGGGGAAGGGTTGGGGGTTAGGAAGGGGTGGGGGTAGGTGGGGGGGGGGGGGGGGGGGGGGGGGGCACAGTAAGACGACAGCCGCGAGGGAACTGCATTGGGCTCAATTATGACAGGCAGCCGAGCGCTACTCTGCTAGCAGATGAACTGCACCAGGCCCCAGCGGAGGAGTCAGCGGTAGATAGCTGATAATCCCTCAGAAGGAACCGGTCACAGATGGAAGGTGTGTGTGTCTGGGTGTGCTTGTGTAAGTGTGTAAGTGCCTGGTTGTGTGCGTGCGTACGTGTGTTTGTATGTGTGCGTGTGTACGTGTGTTTGTATGTGTGCGTGTGTGTGTGTGTTTGTGTGTGTGTGTTTGTGTATGTGTGTGTGTGTGTCACAACATTACTCATAGCATGGTGATTATTTTAATTCTGTTAATTATTTTCTTATTTCTTCTGTGTGTGTGTGTGTGTGATTTTTTATCGTTGGTTGGTCAATGGTGATTTATTGGCATCTAAGAAGTGGTTTGAATTTCCCCTGGATTCTCGACATAACCTACCGTGTGTGTATACTTTCACACTGGATCGGGCATTTGCTGCTGCGTGAATCCGAGAGGCGGATAGGTATTAATTGTCGCTATTTGTATTCAGAAAGTAAAATGTGGTTGCGGTCCTTTTATTTGTGCCGGTTAAGAGATGAATCTTGGTGGACTGCATTATTCAAGTTAACAGCCAACAAGCAGCACTGAGAATGAATCACATCCCAGCTCTCCACATATGGAACAGCCTCTCACATCCAGAACAACGCATCCACATTGACTGCCACAACCCCAGTTCAGACACCCCGGTCTCCAGGAGACATGTACCCGGGTTTAAAAGCAGTTATTCTGCCAGACAATAGGGACAATGCAACATACCCAGTGGGGCTTTTTTTTGTCGAAAAAATTAAGCGGCTCAAATAAATAAATGCATTTCTTCACTTCCTGAAGCAACAAGAGTGAACGTAAAAATATATATTATTTATGTGTAAGTATAAGACCTAAATCAGGAATTACTTCTTAGCGACATTAAATCAGAGAAAAATATCAACAGGAAATACCCCTTTCGGGAAGAGGGCTTCTGCCGGGTTGAATACCGCGACAGCTCTTTAAAAAGTTACACCTATGACCTAAATACGGAGAACTGCCGGAGAAAGGCCCGGGCACGGGGGAGCGGTACGCAGGCGACGCGACGAGGAGATAAAAGACAGGCAACAGAAATGTGCTATAAATGTATCAACAGTCAGTTGTTGCTCGCTTTTTGTTGTTTGTTGTAGTTTATTCTTCTTTTGTCATGTACTGTCAAGTGCCTCGTCTATTGTTCATGGGGAGTGCATTTTGATGCATTGAGATTTTTGGTGAGTGTTTTGCCGCGCTTTTGACAAGACTTAACGTAGCAGCCTCCGTTATGGCTCTTGATAGCCTTTTAATTAAGAGTCGTACGAAAAAGAGTGTTTGAGTCATTATCGTTGGCTTACGAGTCTTAAAAATAACTTTTATTTGCGTGAACCCTCCCAAACCGTTGGGTGGGTTTAATTCAACCATTTTGCTCGTTGAATTATTCAGACTTTCTCTGCAAAGAGGCCTGTCAGGAGATAGGCACTGATAGTAATTAGAATTAATTGTTTGTTTTCAGCAAATATTTGTGAAGTGACATGACCCGAGTCAAGG
>NC_044070.1:11846708-11864208 GCF_902167405.1 Gadus morhua | reverse complement strand
TCGGTTTTGAGGTCACGGTACAGGACGGTACGGTTCACAGTTGTCTGTCAACACCAGGGAATGGCCGTAGATCAGCAGCAATGAAAACAACAATCGTCTTCGTTAGGCACTTCAATTTCTGAATTCTTAGACAGGGGTTGTTGAAATTGTGTCGTGAGCTGGGTTTTCACAGCTCGTTTTTTTTTCACAGCAACGGTGATAGTAACACCTGGATGGTGCCTTTTCAAATGAGTGAGCATGTTAAAGTGTTGATCGTAGACATGGAGAGCCTTATCTGTGGCCGGAGAGCCTGTCTGAGACCCTCTCCATAGCTTATGTGCGCATCTAATATTTTTTATAACTATCCGTCGACGCAACAGAGACGGCAATGGCCCTGGCCCTTGGTCCTCGAACTAAATCATTTCCGGAATCACTTCTCCGGTTTGACTTTGCACCGTGACCTTATTTGCTTTTTACATTGTTTACTTTGCACATTAAGGACCAATAAAACTCCACATAAGATTTGAAAAGCCTTAGAAGTTTATTTACAACACTACTTACATGGTTTTTAGTCAACCTATAAGATCGATCGGGCGGCGAACTGTGAATGCTTGAGGGGTCTCCGTAGTTACGGTGTCGGATAACGTAGTCAGAGTAGTATACTTTGGCTAAACAGTCCGGGGAAACTCCGACTTCCAAGTTTTAAATTCCGCATCGCAAAACAAGCCTTTACATTCGCCATATTAATGCTATGTACGCCACATTTACGCACCGCGGTCCACTTCTGTAACCACCCAGAAGGGCCTGTACCGTGATGGTTCGGTACAAATACGTGTATCGTTACACCCCCATTACCAAACCTTCGCAACATCTCTTTACTCCTATGCTTGCACTCTGAATGGGCCAGAGGTGCTGTGTTTATTGACTGATGGGCCGGGGGATCCAGTTTGAAGAGAGCTTGAGATGAAGAGAGAGGGAGAGAGAGAGACAGAGAGAGAGAGGGTATATTTTTATGAAAGGGAAAGAGCACGAGATGAGGGTGGAATGAGGAAGCGAGAGAGCATATCAAAGAGAATGTCCCTTGCTTCAAAAACACTAGAATTAGAGTTGACGCACACTCCAAAAACTATGAATGTGGCAGAAAGCAAAAATGAATAAAAAGAAACTACCCCTCCAAGAAGCCACAACAATACTTTGTACTGTCTTCCCAGTGCAGAGCTGAAACGTGGGCGAGCAGTACCACCGCATTATGCAGCTTTTGTGTTTGTCTGGCTTTATTTCATGGGGTTATTTACTGCCTCCGATGGGCAGCCAATGAACATACAAAAAACAATAAGAAACTATATTGTGTCTGAGTGTCTGTGTGTTTCTGAGAGAGAGAGAGAGTGAGAGTGTGTGTAAGGGGGTGTGCGTGTGCGTGTGCGTGTGTGTGTGTGTGTGTGTGTGTGTGTGTGTGTGTGTGTGTGTGTGTGTGTGTGTGAGAGTGTGTGTGTGTGTGTGTGTGAGGGTGTGTGTGAGAGAGAGTGAGAGTGCGTTTGAGGGGGTGTGCATGTGTGTGTGCGTGTGTGTGAATTGTGCGTGTGTGTGTGTGTGTGTGAGAGAGCTGGTGTTTGGCCACTGTCGGCTGTCATCAGTGTAGGGTCTGGTTGAGGGGCGCTGACAGTGGAGGGTGGTCACCCTCACCTCTCTATTGTCAGTTTACATTACCTCGGGACACACACACGCACACACGCACACAGACATATACCGCAAACACATACACACACACACACCACCGCATGTTTTTCCTATAACCGACCATTGGCACTTTTTATCTTCTGGGGTCCGCTTGACTTGACAGCGACCCACAAACAAGCACACACGCACGCACACACACGCATGCACACACAACAAAGCACACATGGACACACACACTCCCCGGAGGACCTTTGCAACCTTTGCTGTCTGCCCCCTTGCGCCCCCGTCCATTGTAAGTGTCAGCTCTCCCATGCGCCAGCCCCCCCCCCCCACCCTGAACCCCACCTCCCTCCAGCTGCGGCTCCTTCACTTCACATCAGAACCTGGTTGTGGGCGACAGACGCCACTGGCCCAAACGCCAACGCCATCAACGTGTTGATGGAACTCGGCAAAAACAACTTCTCTTTCTTCTTCTGCTTCTGCTTCTGCTTCTGCTTCCTCTTTTTCTTATTCTCCTCCTACTTCTTCTTCTGCTTCTGCTTCTTCTTCTTCTTCTTCTTCTTCTTCTTCTTCTTCTTCTTCTTCTTCTTCTTCTTCTTCTGCTTCTGCTTCTTCTTCTTCCTCATCTTCCTCAAACTATGAATCCTGCAAAGTTTAGACTCTGACTGCTGGGGCTGAAGGATATTCCATTTTGGGGGTTAAACATTTATAGAAGTATTCTTGTCGTTTTTGTGGCTTCAAAGGTACATTTTGACTACATCATGAGGTACGTTCTCACACACACCGCCTAGACTTGCAAACGAACAGAACTGTAGGTTGTCTACAAACAACCTTATATGCACAAGCATACATACACATCGCCACACACATGCCATCTACACATACACAGCGTTTTGGGTATGGGGGTAAGGTCAAGCAGGTTCCATCTATATGTCTGATCTCTGACACCTGTCATGTTGGGATGGAAGACAAGTAGAAGGACAGGAGGGGGGGAAGGGTGAGTGGGAGGTGGAGAGAGAGGCAGGGGGATAGAGGAAGACAGAGGGGGAGAGGGATCGAGGGAGAGGGATAGAGGGAGGGGGAGAGAGAGAGGGAGACAGAGATGGAGTGGGGGGAGAGAGTGATAGGGAAAGAGAAGGAGGTGGAGAGAGGGAGGGAGGTAGAAATGGATGGGTGAGAGAATGAAAATGGGCGAGCGGGACTGGGAGAGAGGGATCAAAGAAAAAGGTGGAAGATACTTAGAGAGGGAGAGAGGATGAACGAATGAGCGAGCGAGCAAGTGAGCAAAAGTAGGAATAATGTGACAAAAGAGAGAAACTCTTTCTGCCTGTGAGACGGAGAGATAGAGAGAGCGAGGGAGGGAGAGAGACATTAAAAGACGGTACCCCTCGGAGCGACACCACAATAATTAGCATAGCGGGAGAGTGAGCAGCGCAGTGCGGGAGAGATAATCATAGCGCCTTAATGTCTGCTGAATGCTATTAATCAGCAGCATTACCCATAGTGCCTCAGTGTTCTTCAGTTATCTCACAGTGTGGGCTGACGGTGGGCCTCACCTCTCAATCCAAGCCTGTGTCAGTACAAACAGACACACACCCACACACACACACACACAGGATGAGGACACATCTGTGCGTGTGTGTGTGTGTGTGTGTGTGTGTGTGTGTGTGTGTGTGTGTGTGTGTGTGTGTGTGTGTGTGTGTGTGTGTGTGTGTGTGTGTGTGTGTGTGTGTGGGGGGGGGGGGGGGGGATGTCCGTTTGTGCAAGAGCATCAATTGTATTTGTGTGTGTGTGCATTTGGCAGTGCATGTTCGTGTGTGTGTCCTTTTTTTCCCCACACATCTCGCTGTATATAGTTTTCCACTACTTTTCCTTTTTTCCGTTCTATCATATCGTTCTAGTAAAGGATCTTCTCCTTTAGGACGAGATCAATCAAGATCTACTCCAATCAAATCAAGAAACATGCATGTTTCTTTTCTTTCTGTCTGTGGTTGATACCTCTTTCGGATCCTACCTGCCTTTTTCCTCCAACCTTTTCGTATGTAAAATTATTTACATACCCTCTCTCTCTGTCTGTCTGTCTGTCTGTCTGTCTGTCTGTCTGTCTGTCTGTCTGTCTGTCTGTCTGTCTGTCTGTCTGTCTGTCTGTCTGTCTGTCTGTCTGTCTGTCTGTCTGTCTGTCTGTCTGTCTGTCTGTCCGTCCGTCTGTCTGTCTGTCTCTCTGTCTTTGTGTGTGTCTTTCTCTCTCTCTCTCTCTCTCTCTCGCTCTCTCTCTCGCTCCCTCTCTCTCTCTCTCTCTCTCTCTCTCTCTCTCTCTCTCTCTCTCTTTCTCTCTCGCTCTCGCTCTCTCTCTCTCTCTTTCTCTCTCGCTCTCGCTCTCTCTCTCTCTCTCTCTCTCTCTCTCTCTCTCTCTCTCTCTCTCTCTCTCTCACTCTACCTGTACCCCTCCACGCACTCCTTTCGCCAGCCGTTCTCGCGTCTTTGTGAAGCCACCTGAACGCAGTCCTCTCCTTATTATCCCTGTATTTAATGTATTTCTTCATTTAACAATGCACTGACTTAATGTGTTCCGTGCGTCTGCCCCTCTGTCTCTCTCTCGCTCTTTGTGAGACGTCAGGAATCGTGGGGGAATCAAATGTGTGTTTAATGATAATGGAGCGGCGTGTGATGGCACGTCGAGGGGAGATTGGTCTAGCGTGGCTCGCCGGCAAATCGGATCCCAACATCTACTAGGTGGCGGTTTAATAGGAAGTACCTAAAAAAAGAAAAGAAAGCCTGAGCTTTTGTGAATTCTTCTTTGTCCATCAGGCTGCACAGCTTCGCTGGCATTGTTCTGTTTTTCAGAGCGGGAATTGGATGTTTCTCTTTTTTTTTTACAAAGCGGGTTGACTTCTGCCCACCAATAGACACACAGACTTAATTAGGACATTTGTGAGTGATTTGCCCTCAAAAGAACGACGGACTGTTTCTCTGACCAATGCCTTTTGAATGGGCACAATGCCTTCTGGGAAATTGTGAACGACTAGCATAGTCCAAATAAATAACGCACAATTTGTTGACCTACTGGACTTTACCGCAGTAAAGTGGCTCACAGGCAATCTTTATGCAACCGGGTAACATAAAGGCCCTGCGATTAGTGTGTTTGATTTATTTTGTATTGTCGGATAGCTCCTGAGACCTGTACATTGACATAGACGAATTCAATATAGAATCCTCCCAAACCGGTCCTAGATGACCTTGACCCCAGGTCGTGAAAATGAAATGCATCGCGGTCAAGCATGTGCCTTGCTCTATGCAAGTCATGGCAGGTTTTGATGGTAAATTAACGGCCTGATTTTACTTTGAGACAATCGTTAAAGACACAAATGTCGTATAGTCCAGTCTTGGCCTAAGATAGTCCACATTTGCCATATGTGTATGTGTGCTTGTGTGCGACTGTGTGCTCTTTTATGTATTATTAAATGAAGTGATAGGGAAAGAGAAGGAGGTGGAGAACACCTCTTCTCTTTCCCTACACCTTGGCCTTTTCTTCTGAAATCTGTAAATACTACATCATGCTAACAAAGTCAGTGCAAGTTATTATGTCATTGCCCTCACTTGCGCACATTCACACACCCCCATATACCTACACCATAGGAAAAGGTCAGCATTTTAATGGCTTGGCTCCCTGTGATATATATCACATTTCTGGGGTAAGCGGGCAAACTAAATGAGAAGATGTCAGCCCGTACGTGAGGTTAACCCTGGGACGGCTCCATTCCAACAAGCGACGTGTCATTAGCCCGGGCCTTCCACTGTGCTCTGTGGAGCTTTGTGATCCACCCCACCGGCTGCTCGGAGTCGGAGTCCCCGAATAGCTCTCTTGTTTCACGGACCATCGTGCCAGCGGGGCTCCTTTCTCTCCCTCAACCAGGTCGCTTTCATCAAACTCAACTCAACAAGGTGTCAAGATGTTATTATTGGAATTCACTCTTTAGTCTTTATCGCTTTTGGAACAATATGTTTACCTTTTTCTGAGCTAGTTTTGCTTCATTTTTTAAAAAATGTCTTGTGCGTCACACTCACACAACACGGGCCCAGGGAAGCATATTCAATTTGGCCCCTTTAGCGTGGAAAGGTGTCTGAGGGGCTAGCCGACACAATGGAATAAACTGAATCAAGTCCTTTCCTGAAGCCTGATAATCAACGTAAATCCCCGCTGAGGCCCGCAAAGGACTACGAGTGTGTCTTTCAGCGGCAGGGATGAGTAACAGAGGGCTGTTTAGTCCAATGTTGTTAGCACGCTAGCCACTGCCACTGAGCATCACATCCTAATCCTCTCCCCTCCCTCCCTCCCTCCCCCCCTCCCTCCCTCCCGCCCTCCCTCCCCGGCCCCCAATGGAAGCCAGGCAGCGTTAAACTAGCTGGAATGGAGTGCCGTGCAGGGAGTAAATGGAGGGAGACGGCTGTCCACAATGGCCCTGTAAAAGTGGCTGTCCTTGTAAATAGGGAGGGATTAGCACTAAAGAAATCCGTCTCCCCTCTTGGAGGTGTGCCCCGCAGAGACAAAGCTGCGGTGTTTGTACACTTCTCTTCTGTAGCGCGTGTTTATTTTCGGGGGGAGGTGTTTGTCTGTTCGCTTGCGAGGACCAGGAGAGTAGTCACTTGTGGGCAGGATCACAGTGAGCCTCACGAGGTATAGACAAGGTTGTGACACGCACGCCTATGCTCTGTTTTACGCAGTTTGCTGGGTCCAACTTCCCCCTAGTCCTTGACATCGCAAGGTTGAGGCTCTGTGTAATAACCCGACTAGCCTCTTTAAGCATCCTAATAACGCTTTAAAGGAGCTCATTAAGTGGTAGTCCTCAGTGTGACAGGAGGTCCATTAGCCATTCTGAATACACACAGACAGCAGCGGCGGCCATTTGCATTCTGCGCTTGACCCCCCCTGACAAATGGGAAACTGGCTTTCCATAGAACATGGACAGGCATGACCGGGGAAGCGAGACAGATTCTCTCTCTCCCTCTCGCTCTCTCTCTCGCTCTCTGTCGCTCTGCCCTGGTCTCTCTCTTTGTCTCGGTGCTCCTGTCATTACTGATTCCTTTTTCTTTCCTTTTTCTCCTCCTCCTCATCATCCTCCACCTCCTCCCCTCTCTTCTCCTCCCCCCCTCCCCCCCTCCCTCCTCACAGCCCTCGTCCCCCTCCTTCCTCCTCTCTCTCTCCTCCTCTCTTTCCGTCTGCTAATCCAACCACACACACCTTGCCATTCACCCTATGCCATTTCACCACTCCACCCTCCATGTAAACAGAACATTTAAATTTGTATTTATTCCCCCCATCCCTTGCCTCAATATGCTGTGACTTTTTCAACCTTCTCTCTCTCTCTCTCTCTCTCTCTCTCTCTCTCTCTCTCTCTCTCTCTCTCTCTCTCTCTCTCTCTCTCTCTCTCTCTCTCTCTCTCTCTCTGTCTCTGTCTCTCCCCTCTCTCTCTGCCTCTGTCTCTTGGTCTCACTCTGAGTCTTTCTCTGTCTCTCTCTTGCTTTCTCTTCTCTCCCGATATTAGAAAATATTGCAAATCATCCAGTAATGTGTTTGCATGCGTGCATGCACACGGTGAATGGTTGCAGTGTCGTTTCTGCAAATGGCTGGCATTTAAGTGAGGTGAGAGAGAAGGGGGCTGGGACGGGGCAGCGGGGGGAGCCATTGTTGTGTGTCTCCCGCTGTATTGAGTGCCTGATGATCTATTTAGAGATCCATACTACTAACGAGCACTCCATTTGCAGGACGTGCACACTCGGATGGTCCATAAATAACAATGCATTGCATTATGCTAATGTTTGGCACAGGGTGCTTGTGTGTGTGTGTGTGTGTGTGTGTGTGTGTGTGTGTGTGTGTGTGTGTGTGTGTGTGTGTGTGTGTGTGTGTGTGTGTGTGTGTGTGTGTGTGTGTGTGTGTGTGTGTGTGTGTGTGAGCCCGTGTGTGAGAGAAACATTGATGAGGCCACTGTTGTCCCATTGACTTGTCTCTGGCTGGTGGATCCTTCGATACTTCCCTTCCTCTTCCCTCCCTCGGCGTCGGATATCCACACCAAACGGCGGCGTCATGTAGGACAGACCAAAGCACGCCGTTTTACTTATTAACTCGCTTGTTGTGGAAGCAGCGCTGGGTGGATGAAATGTAACAGCTTTGTCAGCTGTGTCCCTTGAACGGTGACAACACGGCCCTCCCAAATGTTCACAGTATAACAAAGTGTGGCTGTGAACACATGTTCATTAATATCAAGTCTTTGCTGTAAATATGGAAACTAATCAGACAAACTGTACACTTTATGAGGTAATCAGGAGTGCCATGCATGTGTGTGCGTCTTTGTGTGTGTCTGTGTTTGGTGCGAGGCAGCATGTGTGTCTCTGTGTGCGTGTGTGTCTGACTATGTGTGTGTGTGTGATTGGCTTCCCAGGTAATTATAGCAGACAGCTGCCACGGCATTCTGGATCAGTCCCACGTCAACAAGCCACACACACACACACACACACACACACACACACACACACACACACACACACACACACACACACACACACACACACACACACACAGACAAGCAGTGTTGCATCCACACCAGCACTGCCGTCATTATTAGCGGGCCGATGCCCAGATTTGTGTCACACTATTCAGCACCGTCTCAGATAAGCCTGGCAGAAAGGAGAGAAACATTGTGTGTGTGTGTGTGTGAGTGTGTGTGCGTGTGTGTGAGGCCCACCGGAGTGGCTCGTGCAGAGATGCAATGCACCTGCTACACAGGCAGCCACACAGAGAGCTGTCAAGATAGCGGGGAGGAGGTGACAATGACTGGAGAACAGAAGGAGCGGCGGCGGCGGCGCGCCCGCTGCAACAGATAATGTAATGTTATGTTGCGTTGTGTTGTGTTATGTTGTTATGCAAAACACACGCGGAGGGGCGTGTGCTGGAGGAACGCTGAGGCCGGGGGTCTGGGAGCGGGCCGGCTAAAGGCGGCGGCAGGACGGGGGGATGCACAGGGCTGGATTCTCTGTCTTTGTTGCCGTCTTTCATCCCTCTCCCGCTCCCTCTCCCTCTACATCTACCTCTCCCCCTCCCTCCCCCCCAACGCCCTCACACCTGATCTTCTCCCTTGATGTGCCCAGATCTGCCCAGTGCACTATTCCTCCCTAATCACCCCCCCACCACCACCAGCAGCAACCCTCCACACAATCCCATGCACTCTCTCTCTCTCTCTCTCTCTCTCTCTGTCTCTCTCTCTCTCTCTCTCTCTCTCTCTCTCTCTCTCTCTCTCTCTCTCTCTCTGTCTTTACTTCTCTCTCTCTCTCTGTCTTTACTTCTCTCTCTCTGTCTCTCTCTCTCTGTGTATCTGTCTCTGTCTTTTTCCTTCTCTTCTGTCGGTCTATCCGTCTGTCTCACTGCCCTCCCCCCCACCCCCCTCTGTTCACCAGCCTTGGTAGGGGTGTCATGCCTGCATGCATCATGAACCTGCTAACAAATTACATGGAGTAGCCACTCTCCTTCCCCTCTCACTCAGCTGTCAAGCCACTGAAGCATTCTGGCCTCCCCCTCCTCCCCCCTCTCCCTCTCTCCCCCTCTCCCCTGCTCCTCTGCTCCCCTCCCCCTCTGCCTTCCTTTCCTCTCCTGTCGACCTCACCCCTTCTTTTCTTCTATCCTCTCACCTATTTCCATGAATTCTGGCTGCATTCACTCCTGATCCCTCCCCGTCTACGGCTGTCCCATCACTTCCTGTTGTATCCCATCACCTCCTGTCTTCTGCTATCACTTCCTGTCCTCTGCTATCACTTCCTGTCCTCTTCAATCACCTTCTGTGATCACCTCTCATCCTCCCCTCCGCCATTCTATTTATCCTCCCTTCATCGTTACTCATTTCCTTTCCCCCGCATTGCTCTTCGCTCCTTTGCTCTTCTTTTTTTATCTTTTATTTTGCTACACCTCGTTCTGAAGTTCACTCATCATTTTATGTCCTGTTCATCGAACCATCCATTATTCGAGCAAGCCTGTTCTCCCTCAGGTCCTCACCTCAATGCTCAAACTCCAATGTGTGTGCATGTGTGTGTGTGTGTATGTATGTGTGTGCACGTGCGTGTGCATCAGTGTGAGTGTGTATGTATGTCTGTGCGTGCATGTGTGTGTGTGGCTGCATGTGTGTGTGTGTGTATATATGTGCGTGCGCGCATATGTGTGTGTGTGCGTGCGTTTGCGTGCATGTTTGTGCACTTCGAGTGCATCAGTGTGGGTGTGGGTGTTTTTCATATTTTCTTGTGTTTATTTCCCGCATTCTCCTTTTAAATAGAGCTATTCAGGATCAATAAGAGGCAGACGGAACTATTTCTTCATTTGTGGCCATCGTATGCAACATGGCCCGCTATCTCAAATAAACCCACTCTTCTCAGCAGCAGCCTTTCTAGGCTCTTTTTCCTCACAGTTAACTTGAGTATTGTAACTGATTGGCATGTTAGTGCCATAATGGCCCAATTACTTAACTATTTCCTTGGGTGCCAATTGATTGCCATTTGTTCCCAAGATTACCGGCTTGGGTTTGCATTTTGTCCCTTGAAGACGACCCACATGGGCCACCCACAGCATGAATGACTGGTGTCTCGACCAATGGCTGACGCACGACACGGGGGCTCCTCCTCCACGAGTGTCCTGATTGACCGGGGCTTTTCCAAGCAGGCTCAGGAGTGAGACAGGGGAGTGTTATTAACCGGCCAGCAGGGGAGCCCTGCCCTCCAAGGGTTGCCAGGTTACTTCCTGTGCTGGAAGGGGGGATGAGCACCGCGGCACACAGACACCTTTAAATTCTCAGCTGTGTAAACAGCATCAACTATATAAGCCAAAAACTATAAGCCATAGATGATGTACTACTGCGCTAAACAAATACATGTTGAAACAGATCTCTCAGAACTACTGGATCTATCTATAGTAAGCGATAGACAGTAAAAAAAAAAAGAGGCAATGAGATGGCCAAACTTGCCCTACCCATAATTCATAGCAGCTGATGACCCATCTGGTCCGAGTCATTATGTCCCCTTCAACCTTCACTTGCCTCAGTGACATTCAAGCAGGACATTCATAGTATACCCCTTCCCCCCATCTCTCACACACACACACACACACACACACACACACACACACACACACACACACACACACACACCACACACACACACACACACACACACACACACACACACACACACACACACACAACTCCACTCCATCCCCTCCCTACACCACCAGCACCATCACAACCTCCATCGCCTCATTGGTCTGGAGATAAGGCTGCTCTCCACCAGAGTCGCTCTGCGGTGCTTTTAACTGCCGTTCGGGTTCCTTGAGAAGGCCGTTCTTTGTGGGGCCACCAGGTTTTTGTGTGCGGCCATTAAGTCCCATTTTCCGGTCGAACCGATCTCGGCCGAGCGGTGTTCCCTGTGAGCTGAGAGTTTTGTTAGAGTGCGACCCTGGGTTCTTTTCCCTCCCCGTCGGAGCAATGGGGCAGGTTATTGGTTTAGAAGCCAGTGATTTTGTTTTTCTTGAACGCGCTTGTTCAGGGCGCCGGGGCAAACCAGGGGAGGTAAAATATAACTTAGTGTCGCGACGCTGTGTCTAACCCCGGGGGATTTGTGCCCTGGGAAACGTCTGCCAAACAGGGGGGCCCCTAGGGGGAGAGGGGGCCCTAAGGCAAGTAGCCTAAAGGGAACATGGGAAATATTGTTCTGGGAGACAGAGGACGGAGAAATACATGGAGGAGGGACACAATCCACCGACAAACAGTCACTGTTTGTCCTCCGCAGTTTCCAAAACAGCGGTGAGAGACGCATAGCGCTATGTGCTTCTGTGGGTATTTGGCTTCATTTACTATTGCGATAAAATGCCGTTTAACGTGACGAAAAAAATCGAGAAAACGGCCAAGGAGGAACAAGAGGTAGAGACCATTAATGGCAGGGGGGCTGAAAAGGTCTATTGAATCCCTCTGACAAAATGAATACCGACCTTTTGCCGAAACAAAATGAAAACCTCACATAGGTTCAGAAGAAAAAAATGACTTGGCGGTTCACCGTTGTCAGACCCAAAATGGCCGAGTGTGTGCGGTGCTGAGCTACAGCTGCAGGTAGTAATTACTGATTAGGCCATGGAAAGTGGGGACAAATGCGGTGTATAATCAGGGAGCCGTCGACAGTAGGAGCCCTTCACAATGCCTTGTAATTAACAAGATAATTGGCGGGAGATGGCGATGATTTCTTGAGTTCTTCCCTATTTGCGTGTCATTTCAGGGGTTTTTTCTTGCGGCTGGCAGGGTTGCGGTGTAAATCCTTTGTGTGTGCGTGTTCGTTCACGTGTGTGTATTTCACCAGTTATCTCGTCCTCAGCCAGCCTCAGTGAACCATCAATCCCATGTTGAAATGCTGGGTGTCCTTGCGTGGGGTGCGACCCTTGACCGGAGTGTGTTTGGCGTAAAGCCCCCCTATAACGTCCCCACTTATGGTCCTTCAGGCCTCGCTTACATTCCTCGCCACCTATAAGCGCTCGCTCTTTTGAGCAACGCCGTTGAAGGGGCGTTCCCTGGCGCTCACCCACCCTGAGAGCCGCTCTCCCAGGTTAAGTCTCTTAACGTCTGAATCCTTTCCCGTCTACGTAGGTCTCGCCACCTCAGCCACCGTAATGAATGCCCAGGCAGCCTCCCCTCCAGTACTGTAACGGCACATTCCCAGATATGAAGATGTTTATCTCCTTCCTTTTTCCAATTATATTTCTCCAGATTAAGGTGTCGCCGTGCCACTTGTTTCCTTGACAACGCAGTCGTTATTTTACCCTCCTTCCTCGCGGCGCCCCTTAATCTGAGACGAATATGAAAAGTATGTATTTTTTTTTTTTTTTTTCGTCGTCTTCTGCGTCTCTTTCTTTGCGGTTTGACGTGTTAGTGCCGTCTGGTCGTCTTCTTAAGCCCTACATCATTGGGTTCCTTTGTGACAGACTTAAATTGGAAGTGTTCACTCGCTTTCCTCTCCCACTCTCTCCTCTCTCTCCCCCTCGCTCTACTCCCCTCTCTCCTTTTCCTCTCTTCATGTGTTTCTACTTCTTCCCGTCTCCCCTTCCTTCCTCTTCTGCACTACAGTGAAATTAGATTTGAGGGAGGCCTTACCACATTTTATATGTTGTCGTATCCAGTGGATCTGACGTGGTAGTTGGTCGCTTGGGAACAAGTAGGATCTGCAAGATCATGTTATCTTCGCTCTAGTAGATGGTCAGGCCCCTCTCCCGTTCAGACCTCCAGACCCTTCAGCCAACCTGGCCTGGGTTGGGCCAATCACTGCCGTTTATCTAATAGGGGGCGGGTTTGATGGGATGACAGTACAGAAGGAGCCGTTGAGGCATTCTCGTAAACAGCCAAGATGGCTGCAGCTGATATGTACAGTCTCTTGAATTTGCTATTGCAGACAACAAACTATTTTCAACGAACTGGACTGTATATTTCCTCTAAAAAGAGAACAAACTAATACACTTAAAGCTATCCATCTGCCTTTCCAATACGTTCAGAGGCCTTTTGATCTGCGCACATTGGTGACGCTTGATTCTCTGGGTAATCCAAAAAGTACTGAGTGGTTCCAGACTAATATGCATTCGCATAGGTAGCATTAGGTAGTCGGCCATGTCTAACAGTGACAGAGTAGGAGCATGGATGCGGTGGGCTTATGACATAACAGCCTTATGGAATAGCACAGCGAAAAGCCCCATTGAGAGAAACACGCCAGTGTAGATCTAGAAAGCCCGTTATTAATACATGAGGTCTTCAAAAATGTAATCTCGGAAAATGTGGTGAAGTCGGAACGGGAAGGGAAAGAGAACCAAGGAAAGGTGCTATGACAAGGAACGTGACGGGTTACATGATTCTTTCATGAAGTCAATCTTTACTCCGCCATTTAATCTTGACTTTCTTTCCCAAAGCGCGGTGCCAATCTGGCTAAGAGCTGTTGGCTGTGGCACTGCGCGTGACGCCAGAGGAAACCGCAAACCCGGCTGTACCTGATGAAACATGTTTGGATGTCTTGATAAGCGCCGGAGGAGCGCAGTCGGTTACACGCGTGTTCTGAAACCCTCTAAACACGGCACACTAGCTTAAATGAAAAGAGCGTGAAGTAAAGCACGTATCTCCGTCCCCCCTCAGGAAGGATGAGTTTTAGCACGCTTTAGATGCTCTTTGATGTTTAACTGTGGTACATTTTCAAAGACATAGGAATGCCCTGCAACCAGAAATGCCTATTATTATTATGTGATGTGTCACATTTATAGTCAATTTATTCACAGGCGTCTTTTACAAACATTTAACTACTGATGTGTTTGGCTATTTAAAGTCATAATGATAACTCATGTCCTTCTCTCTCTCTCTGCTTTTTATCTTTCTCGTTGCGATCTGCTCATGTTGATGCGGATGTCTTTATCAGGTGAGTTCCCTTTTCTCTTCTACTGTGTGTGTGTGTGTGTGTGTGTGTGTGTGTGTGTGTGTCTGTGTGTGTGTGTGTGTGTGTGTGTGTGTGTGTGTGTGTGTGTGTGTGTGTGTGTGTGTGTGTGTGTGTGTGTGTGTGTGTGTGTGTGAGCACGTACAGTGCATGGGGTCTACTCTGTCGTGTCTTTAAGCAACGGATGACATATCTATCACTGACCTTCCATTTATGGGCAACAGGACTCGTCCGTGACCCCCATCAATCTCCCCCACCCCCTCATCCCCCCGTCTCATATCAAGGTATTACCCACAATGCATCAATGCAGTTCGCCAGCTTCCTCTACCAGTCAGGGGTCAACGGTGTCAAATGCAAGTCACCATAGATCACGTGCATTATGATGTGTTTGTCTACACCATGAGTAATTTAGCGGAGGTTATTTGTGCGTGTGTGTGTGTGTGTGTTAGTGTGTGTGTGTGTGTGTGTGTGTGTGTGTGTGTGTGTGTGTGTGTGTGTGTGTGTGTGGGGAGGGGGGGGGGGTTGTTTCTGTTTGTGTGTGCATAGCTGTTTGTGTGTGTAAGTATCTAGGTGTGTATGTGTGAAGGTTTGTAGCTGTGTGTAGGTGTATGTGTGCGTGAGTATGTTGGTGTGTGTGTGGGTGATTTGCAAGGCTATCGTTAGCCATTGCCTCCTAGCCAAGAACCAACCCATTAAATCCTTTTTTGATCATCCTCTTCTCAACCTTGCTCAACAACTGTCCTTTCATTCGTAAAACACTTTTTGAACAAATTATTCCAAAGGGGGGAAGCGGTCTGCATATTCAAGACTACCCTGGCAATTATTGACATACATTGTGTGTGCTTTTCTCTCCCTTTTCACGCTCAAACCTCAAACCTCTAGGTGATGGCCTGGCTCACATTGAGGCTCCTTAAAAATATAAAAAAAAAGAGAATCATCCTTCTCTTTCTTTTGTTTCTTTTATCACCCCCACCCCTCCCTTACTCACAGTCCCTTAGAATACTCATTCAATTTTTACAGCAGTACGAGACTGTGAACAGCTTGCAGGGCGGAGAGTGCAGTAATTACCATAGTTATGTCAGGCGGAGCCGGCGAATGGGGAGAGAGAGGGAGAAGGGGGAGAGAGACAGAGAGAGAGGGAGGGAGAAGGGAGCGAGAGAGAGAGAGAGAGAGAGAGAGAGAGGGATAAGGGGGAGAGAGGGGGAGAGAGAGAGAGAGAGAGAGAGAGAGAGAGAGAGAGAGAGAGAGAGAGAGAGAGAGAGAGAGAGAGAGAGAGAGAGAGAGAGAGAGAGAGAGAGAGAGAGAGAGAGAGAGAGAGACCACCGAGCGTTGGCCCCCTCCGAACATTAATGAAGAATTGGAAATGAATCAATAACTAATGAAATTGCGTGCTCACTTTAGTACCGCTTTTCTTTCGCTTTCATTTTTTTCATTTCATTCTTCAAAACGGGGGCGGACTATCGCCTCAGGATGGAAGAAGTTCAGGAAGATGAAGAAGATTAAGGAGATGAAGAATAAGGGTTAAGAAGTTGATGGAGAGTGGGTGGGTGGGTGGTTGTGGGGGAGAGGTCTGGGGTATGATTGTTGTAGGGGTTGGGGTTGGTAAGGGTGGGGGTCATGTATTTCTTGTCAAACACAGGGAGACGTGTCTCTCTTCTCCATCATATTGTACATGCTCAATGTCTCTTCTCTTCTTAATTATAGTGTACATACTCAATGTCTCTCTCTCTCTTTCTCTTCTCCATCATAGTCTACATACTCAATGTCTCTCTCTCTTCTCCATTACATTGTACTCAATGTCTCTCTCTCTTCTCCATTATAGTGTACATACTCAATGTCTCTCTCTCTCTTCTTCATTACATTGTACATAATCAATGTCTCTCTCTCTCTTCTCCATCATAGTGTACATACTGAATGTGTCTCTCTCTCTGCTTCATTACATTGTACATACTCAATGTCTCTCTCTCTCTTCTCCATTAAAGTATACATACTCAATGTCTATTTCTCTCTCTTCTCCATTTAGTGCACATACTCAATGTCTCTCTCTCTTCTCCATTATAGTGCACATACTCAATGTCTCTCTCTTCTCCATTATAGTGCACATACTCAATGTCTCTCTCTTCTCCATTATAGTGCACATACTCAATGTCTCTCTCTCTTCTCCATTATAGTGCACATACTCAATGTCTCTCTCTCTTCTCCATTATAGTGCACATACTCAATGTCTCTCTCTCTCTCTTCTTCATTATACTGTACATAATCAATGTCTCTCTGTCTCTCTTCTCTATTATATTGTACATACGCTCCTTGTACCTTTCTCTGTTGGTTTCTTTCTACCTTTTGTTATTTTAGAGGTCAAGCGCTGAGCTCCTGAAAGCGGTTCACTTTAACCACAACCAGAGGCTGTTCAGGGGTCATTTAGTGACGCATCGTGGCTTATTTTCTGGCTAGAGAGCCTCTCCCATTAGAGGAGGGATACAGGAGGGGTCATTACCAAAGTGACTTTCATGCCAAAAAACATGGTTTGCAAATGTCCTCATATCTTACATGGCAGCGCACAATATTTCAATATGTCTCTATTCCAATTTCCACCGCAAAATTATGAATAAATCTACATAAGAGATGTAAAAAAGGACTTGGTACTTGAAATGGGTGGGAGGGTGGTTTAGGGGACATGGGGTGTTAGTATGTGTTTGCGTGTGTGTGTGTGTGTGTGTGTGTGTGTGTGTGTGTGTGTGTGTGTGTGTGTGTGTGTGTGTGTGTGTGTGTGTGTGTGTGTGTGTGTGTGTGTGTGTGTGCGCGTGTGCGTGTGTATGTGTGAGTATGGATGCATGTGTGTGCACATTTGTGTCTGAGTGTAAGTGTGTGGGGGGGGGGGCTCCAGGTTGTTCCAGGGACACAATGCTCAGTGCATATTAGGGGCCCCTCCCCCAGGCTTCATGGATCATTCCTCCTCTTTGACATGGTACACACTGTGCTCCCCCTGGGCCCACCACAGCACGACACAGCGCCTTTCTAGCTGTGTGTGTGTGTGTGTGTGTGTGTGTGTGTGTGTGTGTGTGTGTGTGTGTGTGTGTGTGTGTGTGTGTGTGTGTGTGTGTGTGTGTGTGTGTGTGTGTGTGTGTGTGTGTGTGTGCGTGCGTGCCTCTGTGCGTTTCTCTGTGTGTGTGTTTGTGTGTGCGTGCTCACACATTGCACTCCATGACATTGTAAATATTCAAATGACCATTTAAAACGTTGGCGAGTGAGACCACAACTGCACTGCTCCAACCGCTGGTGGTGGTGGTCGAGGTAATGGTGGCGGCGGGGGCTACACATGCAATCCATAGGAACTTGATGAGGACAGGAAGCTCTCTCTCTC
>NC_044070.1:11821708-11844208 GCF_902167405.1 Gadus morhua | reverse complement strand
ATGGAATACTCTTCTCAACATCATCAAGTCGGTGTCAAAATTAAATGCAATAATATCAGCAGAGGTGAGCAATCCACACCACATGACCTTTGGTGGTTCGACTGTGTCGGCGCCGTATATTCTGACGTAAATTCATAAATAACTTTGACTGACCTTAGGGTTGTTGTGCCATTTGGAAGGTGTAACATTCCTCGTCTAATCAATTTAGCTCGATAGCAATACAGTTTTGATTCATTCACTAATTTCTGAAGCCAAGTGTAAGTAATTGGCTTAGACGACACTGCCATATTAGATTGCTGCAGAGCGCCGTTGGAGAATGACTGAATGAACCATGAGAACATCATTCGATTGTCACCATATTATCACATTAATATCATAATACTGTAAGATTTTATTAGCAGCTTGTTATTATGATGTGATTCATATGTATATATATATATTTAGTATATAATAATAATAATAATAATACATTTAATTTAGAGGCGCCTTTCAAGACACCCAAGGTCACCTTACAGAGCATATAGTCATCATTCAAAACTATGTAAAACAGACTAGGAATAAAAGGAAAACAGAGGTTAAACATGAAGAATAATATTAATTAATAACACTCAAAGACGCCTAAAGTGAAGGGGGGACCTCACTAACCACCACCAATATGTAGCACCCACTTGGGTGATGCACGGCAGCCGATCGGTGCCAGAACGCTCACTACACACCAGCTTGAGGTGGAGAGTTAGGGATATACTACACGTGAACCTCCTAAGATGGCGCAATTTGATTGGTTCGCTATCTCGGGATATGGGGTAATATCCTATGATTGAGATCTCAAACTGGATTTTGTTTGCATCGCAAAAAGTAACATTTTGCAAGTGTTTCAGAATATGCACAATATGCTCTTCGCGATTTCCAAGGTAAAATTAGTTTTTTTCTTATAAAACAGCATTGAATCTGACTCTGACGTAATGGGGAACACACGTGACGGTTGTCTCGTCACGCTTATAAATACAAATAAATCCCGGCAAAAAGCGTTATCTTGTTTATTTTGGAGTGTTCACATGTAGTCTATACCAAAACAATTATTCACCTCAGGCTCCTTGAATAGTGGGGAATATTATTACTCACTATTCACTTCGCCTTTGGCGAATATTTGTTAAATATAGAGATATAGATATAGATATAGATAGATATGCTATAGATATATAGCCTATATATAAATATGCCAACAATTTACATGGATGAAGAAAGGGTGACATTGAAGATACATTGCGCTTAAACGCGATGAGGCAATGCAACTCAGGTTAAAACCTGAATGGAGATTATCTCCCAAAGCGCGTCGCTCTCCCGCTCTGTGCTCTCTGCAGTCATGTCAGTCTGCCGGAGCCACGTGTGCAATTAGCCCTTGTGTTGGCCCTGGTTAGTCATTCCTTCTGCAGGACCAAAGCGAGACGTTCTAAGTGGAGCGCTCCAAAATCCCCTTGTACTCATTAAGGCCTTATTCCCTCTAATGAAAGTTATTAGATTACCACTGTACCTCACACGCCTCACAAAAGGGCTCGGGATTGGGGACACGCCGGAGGGAATATGTTTTCATAATTCGGCCGTAATGAGGGGAAGTTGAGGCGGCGGGAGGCGGCGGGAGGCTGCGACGGCGGGAAGCTGCGACGGCGGAGCGGCTGCGTGGCGTCGCCGCGGTGACACGCCAGGGCGCGGTGGGTGGCGGGGGGGCTTTGGTGTGTAATGCTGTCGGACGGCTCGCGTAACGTAAAGTGACGTGGACCCGGTAATGAGGCTTCGAATTAGCCTCACGCGATTCTTGGGAGGAGGAGAAGGAGGAAGAGGGGGAGGAGGAGGAGGAGGAGGAGGAGGAAGAGGAAGAGGAGGAGAAGGAGGAGGAGAAGGAGGAGGGGGAGGGGGAGGAGGAGGAGGAGGAAGAGGAGGAGAAGGAGGAGGAGGAAGAGGAGGGGGAGGAGGAGGAGGGGGCTGTGAGGATGAGAAGGAGGAGGAGGAAGAGGAGAGGGGAGCAGGTGGAGTAGAAAGGGGGGGGGGGGGGGGGGGGCAGGAGGAGGAGGGGGAGTTACCGAGAAGCGGTTCTGTACAAAGCCACTTTCAGAGCTGAGCGATTCAGAACTAGCAGCTACACGCTCTCCAGAGTATAGGTGTGAGGCTCCCAGTGGCCCATGTTGTTTTCTGCAATTGGAAGGGCTGTTTTTTGGGCCACACAATTCAAA
Source organism: Gadus morhua (assembly GCF_902167405.1). Taxonomy (NCBI): domain Eukaryota; kingdom Metazoa; phylum Chordata; class Actinopteri; order Gadiformes; family Gadidae; genus Gadus; species Gadus morhua. Next base: position 11,841,980 of record NC_044070.1, on the reverse strand, counting down.
AACTATAGCTAATGGTTCATTGCTATGCCAATCCATCAGGGCTCTAGGTGCATTCGGTGTGGCTGCATTTAGTGTTCTCATTTTGAGACTCATCCATGTATCCAGGGGGCATATTATGGAATAATGAGGGGATGGTGCAGTAAGTAAGAATCTTGAACTAATTGGCAAAAGTTAAGACAGAAACAGTCTCGTTTTGTCTTTGGTTGGGCATAGTGTGTGCTAGGTGATGGTCATTTATGCAAAAACATGCAGAATTGTGAGCTTCTGCCTCAAAATTACGGAGTTACTTCTTGCCCCCACACAAAAGTTTTCAAATCAAAAATAAATGTTGTGCAAATCAGCCAGGCACCATCATGTAGAAGATATTATAAAAAACACCGGCACCGACCAGAGAACCTGTAGTCAGGGGTTGTGTCTGCCATCAGTTGCATGACGAGACATTTGTTTCCTTCATTAGCTCCTCGCCAGCACCAGCAACACGTCTGTGTGAGCGACCACATGTTAGCTAATCCTTCACCCCCACAACCCCGTCGGCAGGAGACAAAACACCCGGGGGTGGGCTGAATAATTCAATACCCAGGATGGGGGAGACAGAGGGAGGGGGAGAGACAAGGGGGGAGACCCCAGGGGAGCGGCCCGCCGTTATTACTCTGGGAAGAGAGTATTGGCGAATTGACTCTGACGGGGCGGCGACTGTTGTGTTTCATCGCCGTGGCGACGGCGCGTGTGTTGCAGGCCGTGTGTGTTTACATCGGCGCGCGATCCTGCCCCATCAACTTGACAAATAGGCCTCTGACTTCTATTGACTAGTGGGGGGGGGGGGGGGGGGGAGAAGAAAGAGAAAAAGGGTAAGGGGTCAGCAGGAAGGGGGGAGGTGGGGTGGGTGCTGGGGAAGGACGATTGGCTACCCGTTTTTTGTCCACAAGAAACAAGTCACACCTCATTAGCAAGTAGTGGGAAAGAGAGAATGGCAGCCATGTCTACATGGAGCATTCTCTCGCATGCACACACGCACGCACTCATGCACGCACACACACACACGTGCGCCAGTGTCACTGCCCCCATTACCTCTGTGGTATACCTCCAGTGGATGGCTTGAGTTGTGCTGACAGGCCCCATCGAGGAGAAGAAGGTGGAGGACGCGTGAGAGGCAGAGCTAAAGAGAGAGCGAGGGCGATAGAGAGAGATAGAAGGAGAGCGAGTGGTTCAAAATAAGATAATCGACACGAGAGCAAAGTAGAGGGACGGGAGACGAGGGGCGAGCGAGAGTGAGCAGGGGCAAGGATAGCTTTGGGGAGAGGACGGGTAGGGATGTGTGTGTGCCAGAGAGAGAGAGAGAGAGAGAGAGAGAGAGAGAGAGAGAGAGAGAGAGAGAGAGAGAGAGGGAGAGGGAGTGACACAGAAACACGTGAATGAGGTGCGCGTGTCACCTGCCACATGTCTATTATTGGATGCCCTGCCATCTCTTCATGGCTTAAAGTAGAAGCGCTGCACAGGCGGAGGTGTAAGAAAAGAAAACAGAAAAAGGGAAAGGTCTCAGAGGAGAGTTGTCCCCCTACCTTCCTCCTCTACCCCCCCGCGCCCCCCCTCAACACACACACACACACACACACACACACACACACACACACACACACACACACACACACACACACACCACCCCTGTAAGAAGTGTGCGTTACTGTTTTCAAAATGACAAACCCCGCCGCTGCAGTGGGGAGTGCAGTCGACTCGCACACTCTGTGAAAAAGGGCCAGTATACGTTAACAGGCCAGGTCCTCTTCCTCTGAGCGGCCTCAGGGGGGGGGCGCCGCTGGTTCTCCGAGCCTGTATTTTCAAGGATCGGCGGCGGCAGCCCCCGCTAAAGCCAGGTCCAAGCTAAAGCCAGATCTGTGTTTCCACGGATCGGCTGCTCCGGTGCTCCTCTAGCAGGAGGCGCTAGGTGACGGAGGTGGTGGGGGATTCGTCGCCGTGTCAATGCACTGTTAGATAAGGTGAGATGGCGCAAGGTGTGTTTGGAGCCACCAGGGGTCCATTTTGGTCCCTGACCACTAAGGGCCCTTCAGGAGATTTAGAGAAGAAAAAAAAGAAGCAATCCTCCTAACTCTGACGCGACCCAAAACCACACTGATTTCAGTTGTTAACATGTAAGATTCCGCATTATCACGTGCACCATCAGTACACTTTGAGTGGCGTAGCAGACGGAAGGGAAGCGAATGTGACAAGGGGACGACCCAGGACGATTCAGGTGCTGGCTCAGGGTAGCTTGTATCGCTAAAAAGAACTAGGAAGAGGAGGACAATAGCACGTCCGCCCGGCTTGGCGCGCGTCATGCTGCTGTAGCGCGACGCCGTGGCGACATCCGACAGTGAGTAACGAGAACGGTCGGGGCCTTCGCTTATGGCCCGCCACTTTGTCTTGTCGGGCGGCGTTCGCCTCCAAGGATTTTGACGTCCACCCTCACCACCAAGAACACGGGGGTGAGAGAGAGGGAGAGAGAGAGGGTGAGAGCGGAGAGGGAGGGAGAGGCTAAAAAGAAGAGAAAAGAAGAAAGCGCCCAGGAAATGTGACTGTAATGCGGCTTGCGATCCAAGGCAGGCGTGGATCCCACCCCCCCCCCCCCCTCACCCCCTGTCCTCCCCGTCCTCCCCGCTCCGACCAAATCCCACCATTTCTGGAGATTAACCTTGGTATGCGATAAATGTTCAACTTCCTCTTCCCCTCCAATTTCCTTTCGGAGCCAGAAACTCCAGAAGCCATGGCGGCATGTAAGATAAAAAATGATCACCTAATTCACTCAAGCACAAAATGCAATTCTGTAGAGGGGCTGGGAGCTTGAGAGAGAGCGATAGAGAGAGGGGGAGAGAGGCTGTCGCACATGCACAAGAAGATTCCCCGCTTTATTCCACCGTTCGCAACGTTTTCCATCAATTATTATTAAGTCGTGCACTTATTCAGAGAGGGAGCTGTCCATGGCAAATAGGCCATGGCCACACCTATTGTCTGAGGAGTTTTGAGAAAATCCCTTTATAACATCATTCACGAAAAGGTGCAGCACACGGCCAAGGAACCTCAAATGTGGGCTATGTTGTTGTGAATTGAGTTGTTGTTGCAGCCCCGATAACATTAGCTTACCCCATATATTTGTTTATTATCCATCCCTTCTTTTATTTTCATTGTGCCACGAGTTGTTACAGTGTTTATAATGCTGTCACACTGAGTCCCTTCCAAGAGAGTGGTGTTGTAGCTATGCTCGCTAACTCAGCTAAGCAGAGTTCATTATCCGTACAACAAAGTTCTTGCTGAGTATGATCAGAAGACTTTGAGTGTACATCATGACCGATAGACCAAATCTGCTGTGTGTTGTCGGCCAATAAATGTTTGTTGCAACATGGCTGGTTTCATCTGCCATGGGGCTTGAGAGAGCAGCTCAGCCCTTCCATCTACCTCATTTCGGTACGTGTCAAAAGTAAACTACGTCAAAACGTGAACATCTGATAATAGGGGATTGGCTTGCCAACATACGAAGAGTCAGGGGGAATAATCAAACAACCTCAAAATGAATCAAGTTTATTTTCCGACAAGCCTCAGTGCCAAAATGCCACCTACACAATTGAATAATGCATATGAGTGGAGAGCGTTTGACTAATTAATGTCCGCCAACCATCTCCCCCCACACCCCCACCTCCCCACCCCCACACGGCTGAGGCAGTCATCAGTGGCCGTCGACTGGTGGGTGGATTATAATGATGATTACATCCAGAAGGTCAGGAGGCCGCACAGAGTCGCCTTCCATACCCAGTAGGCACCGCCATGAAATATCAAGCTTGTGTATGTGTGTGTGTGTGTGTGTGTGTGTGTGTGTGTGTGTGTGTGTGTGTGTGTGTGTGTGTGTGTGTGTGTGTGTGTGTGTGTGTGTGTGTGTGTGTGCGCCACACTAGTGCACAGAGACATACGTAATGAAAGCACAGGCATACGTCGCATCAAGCCGAACCGACACACATACGACACACACACACACACACACACACACACCGAGGTTCAAGCATCTCCCACTCTTTCTGTTGCTTGCTCCTAATTACGCAAACCACAAACACACGCAAGCACTCACACACACACACACACACAGACGCATAAACCCATGCATAGACAAACACATACACCCGGGCACATACACGCATAGGCAACCACTCACACACACTAACACATATAAACACACATACACACAAACACACCGGGAGTCATTCACACGCACCCATAAACACAGGCCTATGCTTGCAGTGCACACATACCTACATACGCATGTACACATTAAATACCTCTCACACACACACCTACACGCTCACACACACGCGCGCACACGTGCACACAGGCGACGATTGTATATAAAGTGGCAGCGGCTGGAGTTATTTGAATATTAACAGAGAGGTGGGAAATACATGAAACACTCCATCTTGTTGGCAGAGCCTGTTTGTCTGGCCCTGCAGAGAGTTGAACGCGTGCCACCAGCGTGTCCGCCTGCATCCCTGTGATAAAAGGAGGGAGAAATTACACCCCGCTATATTTGGCCAGCTGCTTACATGTTCATTAGTGAGAAATGACTGAATATGGCCGCTTGAAATGTCACCTGGCCAAACCTGGCAACCCCCCCACACACACCTCTCTAACCCACACACACACCTGGGCTGATGACCCCCCCCCCCCCCGCCACCGTCTCTCCATCGCACAATGATTTCCTGTTTCATGCGGTCCGCCGTACGCCTGTATAGTATATTGATGTTATCATGAATAGCCTCATATAGGTGTACAGGGCGTACGTATATAGGCCTCGTTCACTTTCTGCTCCTTCTGCAGTCTTTCACTGTCTCTCTCAAAGACATGTTCAACGGGAACACTCGTTAGACGTGGCGCCATGGCAACAAGGTGTGTTGCCGCCACTCCCCCTGTTTTGACACCCGACAGCGAGGTGAGAGCTTGTCTAAATAATCAGCACCTTTTTACTCAGGGAGTGATCTCAGATCTATAGCAGAGCACCTGGGGGGAGACGGTATACAGCCTGGGCCGGAAACCAAAGGTGCAGCGAACAGAGTTACGTCGTGTTTCCTGTTTGGTTACGGAGACGTTCTCCCGGGGAAAACTCATTCACGTGAGTGGATGAAAAAGGGGATTTTAATAAGCGTGTTTGTACACGGCCAGTCTACACTGTGTTGATTTGAAACCTTCAAGGACACTTTTTCGTACGTTGGCCGAGTTTGTGTTAGCCAATGACGCGCTTACGGGCCCCCGCCTCCAGCAACATGATTGGGCGAAACAAACATAGAGCGAAAAACGCTTCTTTCAGATTTAAGATGCTGATCTAAAGTTGTTGATCCAAGGGCTGATTTGTGAGACTACGGACAGAGTGAGTCCCATTCAGGTGGACGGTAGACCAAACCCCCAGATAGACCTGATGGCTGTCTTCTCTCTTTCCCTCTCCCCCCTCATTGGCTCCCTAGCACTTCCTCACCATTTCCTCTCTTTGTGTATCTCTCTGTTTTTCCTCACTTCCTTGTTGCTCTACCTACATCTCTCTCTCTCTCTCTCTCTCTCTCTCTCTCTCTCTCTCTCTCTCTCTCTCTCTCTCTCTCTGTCTCTGTCTCTGTCTCTGTCTCTGTCTCTCTCTCTGTCTCTCTCTCTGTCTCTGTCTCTGTCTCTGTCTCTCTGTCTCTCTCGCTCTCTCTCTCTCTTTTGTCTCTCTACCTCTTTATCTCTTTCTCTCTCTCTGTCTGTCTGTCTGTCTGTCTGTCTGTCTGTCTGTCTGTCTGTCTGTCTGTCTGTCTGTCTGTCTGTCTGTCTGTCTGTCTGTCTGTCTGTCTGTCTGTCTGTCTCTCTCTGTCTCTCTCTGTCTCTCTCTGGCTCTCTCTGGCTCTCTCTGGCTCTCTATCTCTTTCTCCCTGCCACCCTCGCCCGCTCCTCTTGTGTTGATTTATTCACGGGGCTCAGGGGTTCATTTGCCGAGCGCTCGCTTGTAGATTTAAGAAGACAAACAGCGCAGCAAATCCCGCCGAACGGCGTAAGGCTAAATGACATTTTGCTCTGCCACCCGGCTAATCGGGAAGGAAAACAGTGGCGGATCAGCTCTTAAACCGCGTGTCGCAAGGCTGACGTCGGCCCCAGTGCCGTGGCGACGAGCCGCTCCTAAGTGTTTGTTGTCTCCTTCAGGGCCTGCCGAGCGAAGGCTTTTTTCCGTCCTCCCACAGACACACACTCCGACAGAGAAAGGAACATATCTATTGGTATGAATGTATGTAAGTGTTTTAAGATTCACTCGTTCGCACACCTGTGCACATTCACTATCAGCCCCACTTTACACACACACACACACACACACACACACACACACACACACACACACACAGACACACACACACAGACACACACACACACACACACACACACACAGACACACACACACACACACACACACACACATACACACACACACACACACACAGACCCTTCATAAGCGCACTCTTTTGCATATACTTATTTCCCCCCCCCCCCCACACACACTTCACATGCTCACTCTCACATCCACTTATTTTCACACACACACACACACACACACACACACACACACACACACACACACACACACACACACACACACACACACACTTCACACGCTCACTCTCTCACATACATTCATTATCCCACACACGCGCACACACACACACACACACCAGGGAGCCGCTCGTAGCTGCACCCACTTCACACAGCTGCCTCATGACAGTAAGCAGCATGTGGCTGCGGAGGCTCTCAGTGTCAGGGTAGCTCCGCTGACGAAGAGGCCCCTGTGCTCGTTAATCACAAGGCTTTGATGGAGGTGCTCCACCGCAGCCAGAGCTGCCAGGGATCGGCGGGGAGCAGGGCCGGATTAACAGTGTTGGAGGAAGCGCTTTGTCCACCGGCCAAAACACTGCTCTTCCAAGAAAGCTAATATATATAAACAGTTTTGGGGCTGGTTAATTAGTGCTTGAGTCACACTTGAATAATTTCCATGCGCCGCCACCCACTCTTAAGCTGCAAACGCAGAAATGTTGTTCACCAACGACGACAGGGGGAGATGATATTTATTTATCCGTTTCCAACCGTGCGTGCTGATCACATGATCCCCATTGTTGACAGTTGAAGATTACCGAATACAGATTGTTATGCGAGTTATGTAAAAGTTATGCAAGTTATGTAAAAGTACATAACTTTCTCTGGGGGGGGGGGGGGGGGGGGTTGGGAAATCCATTAAGTGTGTGCGGGTGTCTTGCAGCGTTCTGCACACCTCTGAACAGTGATGGCGGTCACGCATGGCGTTTCTTTAAGGCGACGTGGCGCTGCTCTGGCTGACAGGCCTGTCAGCCACCAGCTGTTTGTTCTAAACTGTGCATCGGGCGCCCATGTGTCGGAGGAGGAAGTGACGGTTGGGGAGGAACGTGGCGGTGCAGGGGAGGGGGGGGGGGGGTGCATATGTCTATGCGTGATTATCAACACACCTGTTCTCACAGGTGTGTTTTATCTGGCAACTGTGATAGGTTGACACTTGTTTTTTTAATGTACGCCGCGCATCCACCCGTCCGTCCAACCATCCGGTCGCCCATCTTTATTTATTTGTCTCTCCATTGTTTGGTTATTTAATGAGATCACATTGCGCATCAAGGTCCATTTGTTCCGCAGAAAGGCAGACCGGCGCTTAATTAGACGGCGCACACGGAGGAGACTCGCCCTCGGCCCGCGCGCACGCCGGCTTCACAAAAATAATGACACATTTACATTTAACCGTTTAACCTATTTCTAATTAGTCAGTTGGGTTTTGTTTTTACGACGGCGGCGAAAGTTCAGCAAAATGACAAACAGATGTGTTGCCAATTACCGTTGCATTCTGAGCAGCTCATTATTTGTTCATTGGAGGTTACCGTCGTTTATCTGGATTTTTTTGCTCCTCTCGGTCTCCTACATATATTTTTTTGTACGAGCGAGCGAGTCTGTGTGGCAGAGTGTGGGGTAGCGCTGGCAGAGGGTGAATGCACTGCCTTGTGTCGGATCGGTCCGTTGGTTTTCACATCCAGCCAGTCTAAATCAATGGGGGCCGTGGTGGGCGACTGTGGCCCTGTGTGGGGGTGGGGTTCGTGTGGGGGAGGGGGTTGGAGGGGGGCAGATGGCGGGAGAATGGCCCTTCTCTTCGGAGGGGCCCGTGTTCACCACACATACTAATGTGTCAACGGCCATCACAGGGCCACAGATGTCACAAGGTGTCCTGTTGCAGCATGCTGGGGCGGACATGTTGAAAGTTATAGGCTTTTGCATTTAAAAGATTTGGGCATTTTTAAGTTAGTGAATATAAACCACAGCAGTTGGTGTCCTGTCCAGCCATGTAAACATATTAACATCTTAGAATTTTGCCTTGGTTGGAAAATGTTCCCCGATCCACACTATCGGCACACCAATTATCTCACCATACTTATATCTACTCACCGTCACCCACTGCCAAAGTGGGTGACAGTGGAAGATGAACCTCTTACTTTGTAGATATAAAGGCTCTTTCTAGGTTAACGAAAACACCTCCCTTATTATCATGGTATTATACACAATATTTTTATATTCCCTTTCTGCCATGTCCTTTCCACTATATGCCACACAAGTGTACACACTGCACCTTTAATTCAGTCACTGTGTCATATCCCGAGATTGGTATTGTAATAACTCTCCATCCTTGACCTTTCCATAGACAGCGCTGTAAATTCAAATCAATATTTAGGAGTACATAATGAAGTGGTTTCATAGCCTCACTGATGATCTATGGCGGTAAGTGTCAGGCTCACTGCAGCAGATGGATGGATGGGTAGAAGGATGGAGGGGTGAATGAATGGATGGATAATACCAGACTTTCGGCAAATTTTCCATACTTCACTCCTCCTCCCCCTCTTCCTCCTCCTCCTCACATTTCTGTCTTGGTTTCCTCTGTCTTCAATCCCCTCATCTCTCTTTTTTATTTTTTTGCTATTTCTCTCTGTCGATTTGGGTGTCTTGTGATTCACTCGTAGCACTCCTTCTTAGTCACACCGCAAGCTCCTTCCTCCTCTCTGTTCCTCTAGTCTGTTTAGTTTCTTCCTTCCCTCTCTCATCTCTGTGCTTGTCTGTCTCTGGGAAAGCAACATGTGGCAGGTACAGCGAGGGGGTTCCATCTCTCGTCTAAAAACAAAAATACACAAGCAACACACACAGACAAAAGCATCTCCCTTCCAGCTAGCTTGCGGCTATAAAAAAAGGGACCCAAAAAAAAAGAAATACATCAGTTGCCTATGTGATGGGGTGGGAACAAAAATGTTAGCACAACTCTCAAGGTGTTGTCTCTCTGTCGAGATGAATGGCGCCAGTCACCCATTGAAGAGTCTCGCGCCGGTTTATGTTTGTTTTCCATACACTTCCATAGCGTCTCTAATTATAACTGTGTGTCTCGCTTTCGTACCTACCCTGCCTGCCAATCAAACAGTGTGCACATGTAAGCACACTGAGGCAACAACCTAGAGGTGTGATTTCATGGTCCTCGCCTTGTTTGTTGCCGCTTGCGGATTCCGGTTTCGACCGGACTGGTGCGCCCTGGTCCTGTGGTCAGCTGTTGCAATGGCTGCCCAGTGACGACCAATCAAGCACTCATCAAGCAACCTCTAAATTAGTGATATTTAGTGTAACCGAGGTTGACTCCATCCCGATACATCACCACATGATGAGGGCCGACCCGATGTAGCTGACCCATACTGTGGTTCACCCCCAAAATAGGATCTGTTGAAAAGCGGCAGGTGTTGACATCTTGTTGGACAATTTCCAAGTTCGGGATTTTCTTTAAGACCAAATCCCTTTGGTCTTATCTTGTTGAATTGTGTGTTCTCGTTTGCTCTCAGCTGGGTTTTCTGGAGATAACAATGTCAGAAAATAATACTTCCACACAGGAAGAGATGTTGTCATGGAAATACCAATATCAGTAATCTATTAAAGACGGCAACGGTAGAAAGAAGCGAAATATAGCTGAGAGATCTTCTTTTGTCTCTGCATGGCCGTAATCTGACAGTTTATTCAGTAAATGATAGTGGGTTTCCCTTTGGAGCACTTGCTGCTAATACCCTGCATTTAGAGGTGAATACCCTGAGGTCTTTAATGCTGAGATGCTGATCTAGGCACCAAACCGGATTCTAAAACACTCCGGCAAACAAAAACACAGAGGCACACACTGCAGCAAGTTTAAATTGGTTTTCCTTATTTATATTGGGTAATCTAATACAGATTCTATATGAACAAATGTCGGGCCTAAATTCACTTATACTTGGTTGCAAGAATGTATTGCAGCCTATTTTTCCTGTCTGCTTTACTTATTAAACTCACACTCGTATTGAGGGAGTCCATGTGATAGAGATGGACCTGTGTGAGTCTCCAGTGCTTCAGCTGAATGTCAAGAGGCTGTTGTGCAGTGGTACTGGATCATTTGCATTGTTGTTGCAAACCACGGGTCATCCAATACATTTCAATTGGTGGCAACACCTAAAATACTCTACAGTAAACTTGTCTCACAACACCCACCCCAACTCACTGATTAATATCCTGTACAGAATGTTGAGCCGTTCAGGGAAATCAACATTTCAGGGGAATGTCTCCATTTTTTTAAGCTGAGTAATGGGGCCAATCATTGCTGGTAACACCTAGGCCCCAGTGGGTATACTGGTAACATATTGGAGTGCGGTACTGGTGACAGTTGCACTGGTGGTAACACCGAGGCCCGATAGAGTAGATTAGATCATACATCATTAATTCTAAATTAGGAATGAGCATTCGGACAAATTACATGGATTACATTTAAATACTAATGTATCAAAAGCTTAATATTACAATACAAGAAAAGGGTATCGCAATATTTGCTCGTTCTTGAATAGTTTCAAAGGACGTCTTCAATATCGTCACAGTCTGACACACTGGGAAAAGTGCAATTAACCACCTTCTGTCAATATTTAAAACCATAAACATATGTTTCTATGTCTGTCTCTTTATATACATGGATATCTATTTCAATTTCATTATTTTTCCGAACAGCTCAATAGTCACAGAAAAAAGCTATCTGTATTGCCTAAGCAGTAATAATAATTAATTAAAAAAACAAAAACACAATGAAGACAAACTAAAATCTCTCTCCTTTACTTATGATACACTGACTGACTTTCAAACATGAACACTTACCACCTGTTGCCATAAAATGTTGGCAGCAGGGACAAAAAGGGATGCTGGAGAATCTTGCTCAGGTTCATTCTACGATGAGGGTCCATTCCCAGTGTCCCTTACAGCCACTCCACAAATTACAACATGACATCTCTGCCTTCCTCTGGCTACAACTGAATTTGGAAACCATGCAGATTCAAATTCACTTAAAGGGAGTTTCTATAATAATCCAGTTATTGTCAACTGTTATCTACGAAATATCTACCAAAAGGTAGGAAGTCCATGAGGGCATCGAGGGACGCACGGTCCTCCAGAGCTCCATGGACTCCTCTGGAGTCTAAAGCCAAATACAGAAATATCCTACTTTTATTTACTTTTAAATGCAGAATTATTTCATGACTGATAATGATTAATACCTTTCAACCTCATCACTGGGTCCTGGATGTGGAGGGTCACAGAAAAGCCACCTTGGTGGCGTGGGGCACTGACCTTGCTACAATATCAAACAAATATTAACAGTGAATTTTAATTATAACATTAAAACACACACATCCGGTATTTTACGAACCATTTGATCATAAAAAGAGAAACGGATAGACCATCTTAAAGCGACTCTCCCATGCCCCTTGCGTGAGTACTAAACGTACTGTGTGTTTTTTATGCAGCTTGCAGGTTTAAGACAACACAAGAACACTACAGACAGGCTTGGCTTCTCGTGCACACGGCAGCGAAAGGTTTATTTCAAATGCACAACTTGTTCCTCATCGACGTCTTACGGAAATCGAAAACACCCGGGCCCGATAAAACGCCATTATTTAATAGAAGGCTGCATTGTTTGCCCGGGACATATAGTGGGTGCAAATTTAACCGGGAGTGACATTTTGCTGTTCTCCGCCCTTATCAAGGTGCTAAACGGCGATAAGAGCAAACAGGTATTAGGATGCAGACGCACAGGGTAATGATAACCTATGCCGATCGTAATAGACAGACGGGGAATCTTGATTGAAATCTGCCAGGTTCCCTTGCTCTAAAAATGCCAATCAACATGCACAGCCTTCTTCCTTTTGTTTTTTCTAACTCGCTCCCCTCTGACACGTGCTTGTTTCGTGTGAATGTTAGTTTTTTTGCGATGCGTGTGTGTGGGGAGGGATGGCAGGATGGGTTGCTCTCGTAATAATAACTGGTGCCTGCTTCTGGAGCATTTCCCCAGCCGGGTAGAGAGAGACAGGCTCTCACTGTCTCTGCTCCCCTATATATATATATATATATATATATATATATATATATATACGTCTAATCTACGTCATATATATGCTAACACAGCAAGGTTTTTATATAATGTTGATCTTCATATTGACTTAATTTGTTTCTCTCTCTCCTCTCTTTCTCTCTCTGTCTTACCTGGTATCTCCCCCCCTTCCCCATTCCCTCTCCCCTTTTTTCATTTTTACCCGTCTCCCCTTGGTATGGCTGACTCCGTCAAGCAGGTATGACTTTTATTGTCTTTTTCCACTGACTGGGCTCCCCGCCCACGCACACACGCACCCACCTTGCAAACCTGTGTGTCCTTTTTATGTTAAGGTCGTATGTGCACGTGGGCTGGTCTCAGTATGTCATGTGCTAATTTAGTGTTATACGTGTGTGTACACTCTCCCCTGTGTGTGTGTGTGTGTGTGTGTGTGTGTGTGTGTGTGTGTGTGTGTGTGTGTGTGTGTGTGTGTGTGTGTGTGTGTGTGTGTGTGTGTGCGTGTGTGTGTGTGTGTGCACATGTTTAAAGATGTGTGTGTGTAAATGTTCTCTGATATGTGTGTGCGTGAGTGTGTGCGAGCGTCAGCGATGGGTTTAGCTGAGATGACTTAAGCTTGGTTTTGTGCTGTCTCTGGGGTTGCTGACTACTTAAAGCAAAGCACAATCTCACACTCACACAAAGAAGGGCGCCATACACACCCCACAGGACTCACACATATACTGAAATAAGTTAAGTACATTGCACAGCCTTCTCAAACCACCAGCACTGCTTCTTCAAGTTAGCGACATTGTCTTACATCAAAGCCCATACAATTGTAATATAACGTGTCTATACAGTATAGCATGAGATAATTATGAATGAAATGTATAGGGCTTGTACATCGCAACATCGAATTGCAATGGCCTCCATTTTGGGGGCATAGGAGCATTGGAATGTTACTTATTGTTTTAGTGGATTTTTGGTCAATGTTTAGTAATTAATCGTGAAATGATTTGTCATTACGGGGAGAGATTCTTGTTTTTAAATGTGACGCATGGTCGACAAAATGTCGTCGGTCAACGTTAAGATATATTTCTGTTGATTTAGGACTTCACATTACTCCAACTCTGGTGAGTCCTCCCACAATGGTGGAGTAACGGCAACGAAAAACCCAGCGACGTACCCAGTAACCCAGCGGCAGCACGAGGAGCTGTGCGCCTGTGTCTCAACCACCTGCATTAGTTTTATTCATTGATGTAACACCTATAATTAACACCCTTCTGTGTTAAATATGGAACAAGTCTAAATGTTTTTCGGCAAAAGGTAATTCTGTGAGGGGTGTCAATTAGCAGGATTTTAAAAACCACAAACTATAGGGAGTGAATTAGGATCTTTTCCTTTTTGCTGTATCGTTTGTACCCGGATTCCTACATAAAATATTGAAGCAGTATCACGTGAGAGGGAGTGCTGTGATCATCTTCGTCCCTCTGGCTATGGCCTGGTACCTGCGACAACAACAGCCTGACCTCCAGTGGATATCGCTTTGATGCAACCATTCGACAAGCGCTATTTATTCGTTAACAGTAATAAGCGACAACAGATTATGATTTGTTTGCTTATGTAATCATTTATTTTGGCTCCGCCACCACGAATCATTCCGCAGCTGGGCAGCGACTGGACTGTTGCCGAGCAACACAAACATTATTTCCTGCACGCTAGCTTGCTACGTTGCGTAGATCTACACGTTTCCGCGGGCCAGCTCATTTGCATCACGTACATTTATCTGTATGTTTCCTTTTATTGTGCAGCCGGTGAGTTAGGAGTCTGTTTACGGTCGCTTCGGTGGCATGTGTGTCTCCTCCTCTTCGAGTTAAAAGCTAACGATCGTCAGAGAAGGCTAATTAACGGACACCTGTACAGCGGGGTAATACAGTGTAGTTATAAGTCTCAGGGCTGTTATACTATGTACCAGCACTCCATGCCTCTTGTCCAATCAAACGACTTGGTGGAGACTAACTGTTGTATTATATGATTGATTGAAGTGAATACAGCTGGGCGTCTCTCTAAACCAGGGTTGCTGATCCATGTTTTCAAGCCAGGCCCGAATAGCCTCATTAGAATTGAATAGCATTGTTGTAGCTTTAATGCTATTATTGCCGGATCTATCTTTACTAATTAGTCGGATGGTGTAATTGAAACGTGAGTGGCAACGTGAAATGTGAATTGGCAGCAGTAGAACTCATCACATTAAGATTGTGAAAGGGAGACGGACAGAAGAAGAGACGGTTGTTGAAAAGATATGTCAGGAATAAAGAAAAGTGCTGCGAACATACGCCATACTTTTATTTTTTTATTTTCCTCTCTCTCCCCTCCCCTCCCCACCTCTCTCCCTCTCTCTTTCCCCCCTCTCACTCTCACACTCTACCTCTATCTCTCTCTCTTTCTCTCTCTGCTCTCTGCTCTCTGCTCTCTTCTCTCTCCTCTGCCCCCTCTCTCTCTCTCTCTCTCTCTCTCTCTCTCTCTCTCTCTCTCTCTCTCTCTCTCTCTCTCTCTCTCTCTCTCTCTCTCTCTCATTCTCCCCCCCCCTCTCTCTCTCTCTCTCTCTCTCTCTCTCTCTCTCTCTCTCTCTCTCTCTCTCTCTCACTCTCTCCCCCCCCCCTCTCTCTGTCTCTCTCTCTCACTCTCTCCCCCCCCCCCTCTCTCTCTCTCTCTCTCTTTCTCTCACCCCCCCCCCCCCCTCTCTCTCTCTCTCTCTCTCTCTCTCTCTCTCTCTCTCTCTCTCTCTCTCTCTCTACCCCCTCTCTCTTCCTCTCTCTCCCTCTCTCTCTCCTTCACTTGATTTTTATCGCCCCATTGCTGTCAGATTTCAATTTAAAAACTGGTTACGTGAAATGTGACATTAATTCAAACCATAATAGAAAAGGCAACCTAAGGTTACAATCAAGTTCCAACACAGGCAAAAGGTTTAACGAGTTTTTGGAACAAGCAGTTATTATTTCCTAAATGGGAAAAAATAGGTCGGAAAAAATCGCCTTTCCTATTATTGTGTACCTTTTGTTTTGGCCACATTGTGTGAAGGTTGTGCTTTGGGAAGGAACCTTAATTAAGATTTTGCGCCTGGGGCGATGTTGCCCAGCCTGTAGTACAGCAGTAGGGAGGACCGGTGGGAGCCGGTTACAGATCATTGGCTGCCCGGGTCAAGTCATGTGATCAGAGGGGGGGGGGGGAGAAAGCCGCTGTGCTGTGACTCGTTTGACTTTCCAATCAGGTGACATGTTGTTTTTTGCTCATTTATTTATTCATTCATTTGTTTCGTCCGTTGCACCCTTGCAATTGCAGCAGTGGTTTATTTTGCAGGTTGATTTGACCTTTAATGTGGAAAGAAATACCTTTTAATGTTGTCCTTTCGGTGACCTTTGAATTCGGTGCATTGCCCCCAAAAACACACACATGTGCGCACACAAACACACACACACACACACACACACACACACACACACACACACACACACACACACACACACACACACACACACACACGTAGACTGTCAAGGAAAGGCGAAGCAAATAAAGCCGACATGCGTGTAGCTGCATGAAATTGTCCGCATAATTGTCGGACCAAATCGGTTCCAGGTACAGCTCCCCTTCACGTTCCAATTTGAGGGGCCCTTTTTAACCCCCCCTTCAGATCTGGGCCCCCCCGTGGAGCTGTATTGAGGCTCTCCCTGGACAGTGGGATTTGCTTGTGGGGCACGGTGTCTGGGGCAGCACAGTGCAGCGTGAACAGATGAAACAAGCGCTCCTCGATGCCCTCCTCTCCACCGCCACCTCCCCCATCGCCCCCTTCTCACCCGCCGTGTTAATAGAGTGCCGTGATTGACAGCTGGATCACGGCACTGATTAAAGCCCCCCCCCCCCCCTCCCCCTCCTCTCAATGCCAGAGCCACCCACAGGGTCTCAGTGCCTCTCTCAGTGCCTCTCCCCCCACCTGTCCCCCGTCCACTGACACACAAACACACACACACACGCACACACATCGGCACACACAAACACTCTCTTCTTGCTTTCCTTTGCTCTTTGTTTGGTTTCGTTTTGAAATTCAGGCTAGTTATTACGTGTGGAGAGGGAATGTGTGAGAGAGAGAGAGAGAGAGAGAGAGAGAGAGGGAGAGGGAGAGGGAGAGAGAGAGAGAGAGAGAGAGAGAGAGAGGGAGAGAGGGAGAGAGAGGGAGAGAGAGAGAGAGAGAGAGAGAGAGAGAGAGAGAGAGAGAGAGAGAGAGAGAGAGAGGGAGAGAGAGAGAGAGAGAGCGAGAGAGGGAGAGAGGGAGAGAGAGAGAGGGGGAGATTGGGAGAGAGAGAGAGAGAGAGAGAGAGAGAGAGAGAGAGAGAGAGGGGGAGAGAGAGGGGGACAGGGGGAGAGAGAGAGAGAGAGAGAGAGAGAGAGAGAGAGAGAGAGAGAGAGAGAGAGAGAGAGAGAGAGAGAGAGAGAGAAGGTTATTGCCGGGTTTTCGGAGGCAACAGACGGATTGACTTATGGTGGACACCGTAGGAGCAGCTTATCTGTCTCCCTCAGCCTCCTCGCTTCCCCAGTCCCCCCCATCCCCTCCCCACCACCACTTTCATCCCACTTCCTGTCAGGGTAGAGGGAGCGGGGGGCACTGGGGCGGGGGCTTGGTCTTTGGGGGGTGGGCTGGGGCAGGGTGGCATTAGGTGGGTTGCGGTCCCCGGGTTTCTGCGTGTCGAATGCAGGCTGATTGGAGCTCATAGACTTGAGGGGGGGTCATGTTTGTGTGTGTGTGTGTGTGTGTGTGTGTGTGTGTGTGTGTGTGTGTGTGTGTGTGTGTGTGTGTGTGTGTGTGTGTGTGTGTGTGGGTGTGTGTGTGGGTGTGTGTGTGTGTGTATCGCTCAGACAAACAATAATACACGTAATAGAAGTTATACACGCATAATGCGTCTATTTGTTAGATGTATTTCTCTATTATTTTTCAGTCAATGCTAAAGCATCCAGCATGCATTTTAAATCTCAGCCATTGGAACCAATGACTATTGAATTTAATAGCAATTGTTTGCCATTAGATTCAATAACCAAGCGCAGAGTGATGTTAGTAACCTATAATAAAAATGAAGAAATACTCTTCTTTTAGCATTGTGAGAGAGTGGGGGAGTGGGATGTTGTGCTGGGGGGGGTTGATACTGAAATTAAAAAAATATTGTCATTTACGTCCGCAAATAAAGTCATTATGGTATGAAAGGTTTGAAACAAACAAGGCTGGCTGGGAGGAGGAAGGGAGAGAGGGGGAGAGAGGAGCTGGCGTGGACCATGAAAAGAGCTCTGCTATTAGCTGTTCATTCTGAAACAAATTATGCAATTAGCTGTGGCATCAGAATGTAGGCCAGGAGAGAGGACAGCGTAACCTTCCTCCGCTCCGGTCTGCCAGCCAGTCAGGCAGAGAGAGTGAGGGAGCGAGAGAGATGGAGAGACACAAAGCGAGAGAGAGAGAGAGAGAGAGAGAGAGAGAGAGAGAGAAAACGAGAGAGAGAAACACACGCAGGAAAGGGCGAGCAATCATGAGAGAGAGTGAGTTACATTTAATGGTGATTTCTTTGTCCATGCAAAATGTTGATAGTGCCCATAAGTACTTCTTTAATTTCCTTTTGAGTGCTTTTCTTTTAATGGCAGGGACTTGCATAATGTGCGTGCAACGGCGCGTGCACGCCTGTGCATGTCCACCGCCATGCTCTGCTCACTGGCCCGCGCCTTACAGAAAGTCGTGTCTCAGAAGAAAGACATTATTTGTCTGTGCATTTCAGATAATATTGTCAGGGGAGCCGTACAATGTGCCCCTTCCTGACAAGAAATTGCAGAGAAGGTTTCGATTTCAAGGTGTCTGCTTGCTGTCCCTGTGTGTGTGTGTGTGTGTGTGTGTTTTTGTGTTTGCGTGTGTGTCTGTCTGCGTGTATCTGTGTGTGTGTGTCTGTCTGTGTGTTTGGGGGGGGGGGGGGGGGGCGAGTCTGGGTGGACAGGGTCTTAATGGTGTTGGGGTTTGTGATTGTATGGGTTTTGGGATGGTTGTGTCTGTGTGTGTGTGTGTGTGTGTGTGTGTGTGTGTGTGTGTGTGTGTGTGTGTGTGTGTGTGTGTGTGTGTGTGTGTGTGTGTGTGTGTGTGTGAGAGACAATCACATTGTTGTAGAACAATCAATAAAGGTGCCACACGACAGGTGAGCTAATCCTAGGTGTACTCAAAAGCCCCTTTAAGAATTGTTCGTTACCCCGAAACACAAATCGAATCCATACGAAATGAGCATGTCGTTAATTCTAAGTGGACCGTTCGTTTAATGCCGTTGTTCGAGTCCCCCAGGAGTCTGCTGAGGCAAGGCAGTGTGCTGCAGGCGGTTAAATGGAAGCTCAGGTTGCAGCGGTTGAAGTCTTTCAGCAACCCAAGTAAACAGACTTGTATGGATTGCAGAGGTAGCGATAGCATCTTACCCTCACCTTGTAATGTTTAAACTACAACATTAAAGGGCTTCGTTCTCGCTTCTGTGGTCTGACGCGTTACAGATATAATGAGGAGCACTGGAACGAGACTTAATCGGGTTCTCTAGGAGTGTCAAATTAAGCTAACTAGCTGTGTATTACTCATTTTCAGGCTTTAGCTGGTGGGGGCGGGGCGGGGTTTAATTAGTTGATTGGTATACTATTGGTAGTTTGACCCTGCTCTACATGTTGGTTGCTCACCCTTACTTCATGGTTGGTTGCGTAGCCATGCACAGCCACAACAACCTGGACAGCTACAGGGGTGGAGGAATAGAATTACGAATTTTGGTGAGATAGCTGATAGCATGTTTTGTTGTTGAAGAAACTTACACAACTAGGGTATTTCGCCACAGAAATACAAATCTCTTCGTAATAATGACATTTATTTTGTTTCCTATGGAAACAAAAATAAATAAAATCAAGTCCGCTCTCAGTTAGTTATTTTCGCCACAGCGAAACATTGCATCGATAAACAAATCTTGCGCCAGAAGTTGTCTGGAGTGTGACGGTTAGCTTCTCAGACAGTTATTCCAGCGTGTGTTTGGGTAGATGAAGAGGCATGTTATCGGTGTGGACCAGGGTGTGTGTGCTGCTATCTCCAAAGGGTTAGCTGTATGTTAAACCAGCTCTGGGGAAGGACAGAGAGCAGCTGTTTCCTCCCTCTGAGAGCACACACACACACACACACTCACAACACAAAACTGTACAGATACACATACGCACGACAAACAACTGTCCACATACACATGCATGACGCAAAACGGTGCACACACACACATACGCATGGTGCACAAATGTGCAAACACATACACACATACGGCAACTGAACATCCAACCGTGTACTCACAGACACGCACACACATAGACACACTTATACACTCACATTCTCACAAATCCATATGTACACACAATACATGCACAAATCAAAACTAATGTAGTTACTTTTTGCCATGCCTACACGTCCACCCACAAACTTACAATCACAGATAGCAAAACATCGACACAAAAACATACAGACAGGTAGGTAAACGCATACACACAAACACACAAAAGCATTCCCAGTGAGTCAAAAATGTTCTGATAATTAAACAGAACAATATTTGCATGCTGTTTATGCTATTGCTCAGCCACACTACCAGGAAGTGTTTGGCTGAATGTAACCAGACAGTCAATAGAATTATCCTTAAAACAAAAACACTGGAGTTGATTGTGGCTTGGCTCTGCGCCACACATGTGGGCAGGACAGACGCACACACATGTGGGAGGAACATCTGG
>NC_044070.1:11810357-11817857 GCF_902167405.1 Gadus morhua | reverse complement strand
CGAACGTGTCGTGGCTCTCTCTGTCATGAATAAGTGCTTGTTTGGTTAACATGCTAATAGGCTGCCACAGCTGCAGAGCGCAGTATGAACAGCAGCCCGTACACGGGGCCTCCACCCGTAGCTCCGCCGCCACAGGCTGGCTTCGCCCAACGCCAGCACTTGATCCTCAAAGTGTCCCATTTCTGCACAGTCCCTTGACAGGATTCCAACGCCCTATTTTCATTCATTTCCAATCAGAAAACGTACTGCGCCTTCTCTCGCCTGTAGCCAGGTTTGAAAAGCCGCACGCCGGCCATGCCGCCGGTTTAGATCTTTGTCCCGACCGCGGAGGGGAGAGGGAAATAAAGATTGCCGCAGACATGCCTTTTCCTCCCTCGCTCCACGCTATTCATCCCGTCGCGAATTGGATCCGCGCTTTGCATCGCCGCAGGGACGGTCTCCCTATCATACGCCCGGACCTGAAACCAATTTAGGGGCAGATTATCGAAAGATTTAACAGATGTTGGCCTCCCGCGCCTTGTCAGATTTGTGTTTGCGTTTGACAAACACAAAGGGCACGAAAGTGGCGACGCGTCGGGGAATATGATGACGGATTTGCTCGTTACCATTTCATTGTGTATCAAGTGGGCCCAATCTTTCCCTGGAGATTCCTAAAATAAATAAACATGATGGTTAGCACTCATTGTGCTCCTGTTGTTGTTGTTGTTGTTGTTGCTTCTGTGAGTTGTCGCAGGGTGTTTCCAAAATGAATCCTCTACTTCTCCTACCTCGTCCATGCCAGGCACCAGCAGCGCCGAGGTGAAGGAGAACCGCAACGTGGGCAACCTGGAGGACCGCTCCTTCGCTCCCGGCGATCGGCAGACCCTCCTCCGGGCCGAGCCGGCCAGGGGCCCGGCCGCGGCGGGCGTGAAGAGGAAGAGGCCCCTGGAGGAGGACAACAACGGGGGCCAGATGTGCCAGCTCCGCCTGGTCTACAAGAAGCTGTCCTGGTCGGACTCGCCCAAGAACGCCCTGGTGCAGCTCAACGAGCTGCGGCCGGGCCTGCAGTACCGCCTGGTCTCCCAGACGGGGCCCGTCCACGCGCCCGTCTTCTGCATCGCCGTGGAGGTCAACGGCCTGTCCTTCGAGGGCACGGGCCCCACCAAGAAGAAGGCCAAGATGCGCGCGGCCGAGCTGGCGCTCAAGTCCTTCGTGCAGTTCCCCAACGCCCCGCAGGCCCACCTGGCCATGGGCAACCTCTCGGACCCCGCCGCCGACTTCACCTCGGACCAGGCGGCCGACTTCCCGGGCACCCTCTTCAAGGAGTTCGACCCGTCGCCATGCGGCGGCGGCGGCGTCGGCGCCGGCCTCTCGCTGTGCTCGGCCGCCTCCCGCGGCGAGCTGCTGTCCAGCGAGCTGCTGCGCCACGGCCGGCTGCTGCAGCACACCCTGGACCTGATGCTGCAGGCGCAGCAGCGGCTGGGCGGCGTCGGCCCCGAGCCCGAGGCCCCCAAGAGCCCCGTGGCGCTGCTGAACGAGCTGCGGCCCGCGCTGCGCTACGCCTGCCTGTCGGAGCGGGCCGAGGGCCGGCGGCTGCGGAACTTTGTGATGGTGGTGCGCGTGGACGGACGCATGTTCGAGGGGTGCGGGCGCAGCAAGAAGCTGGCCAAGAACCAGGCGGCGCAGTGCGCCCTGCAGGGCCTCTTCAACATCCAGGCGGCTCCTGCGGGCAGGACCGGCCTCAAAGCCAGCAGGAAGACTTGTCCTCATTTACCCCAGGTGAGTACCAGGCAGCCTGGACGCCGGGGCCTGAGCCTGGTATCTCTGGCAGCCACTCTGCTTCCCACAGGGGCCAGTAATGATCCGATCGGCAGGGAAGCCAAACACCTTTCAGCACATAATTAAGGGGAAAGGAAGATATGGGCCCCGAAAAATAGCAAAGACATGAAAGGCAGTTACAGATAAACGCAGTGTGTAAGCAAGCCGGCGTTTACTTATGGGGACAATAAACGAATGGATACAGTGTGTGTGCCTGGCGGTGTGTGTTTGTGTGTCGTTGCTGGTGTGTATGTCGGCCTGTGTGTGTGTGTGTGTGTACATGCACCAAGGCCTAAGCTCCGGGTAAACAGAATCTGCTCATTGATCTATTCAAACAGAAAGGCATGTAAATGAAGATAATTATTGTCGTTGTACCCGTGACTCGGGGAAAAAAAGGCCTGACTCCCCTAGAATAACTTCTACACGTCCTAGTTGTGTGTTTGCAGAGCTATAATTGGGGGAGTTTTGTAATTTTGCACAATCTCTTGTTTCCTCATGTGTGGCATCTCAGTGTCTACAAACATTAATTCAATCTGTTGCCCAAAGGAGATAGAAAAGCAAAAGAGCAAATCGACAAACAAACCACTGAGCCCAATCCCAAGTTCATTTGCCCAAATATGTAAACAGCAATCAGAGCGGGGAAAACTAGTTTTCGAGGGACTTTGGGGTGAAATTGCTGATCCCAAAGCTACGGTATATATAAGGATTGCTTGGCACATGTTATCCGTCATTTAAAACTAAATTTCAGCGGCAAGAAAACGAGTCGAGAGCAAAACTGCACTGCATAGTAAGTCTCAGTAACGGCGGTTGTTTATTTACAATCAAAGCCTGTTTTCTATCTAACAATGATACAATTAAACTCAGTAAGTGAGCGCTACGATATTTGCTCTTAAGTACCGTTTCCTGTATGAAAAACAAATAGACCGTAATTCCTATCTAATAGTTTTGTCGTCTGTTGAATATTAAAATACGAACTCAAGTGACACTTTTTTATAATCTATGAAACACATCAGGAACAATAGCGCACAATACACGGGATTCCCCTGAAGACTTATGTTCACCCAGTATCAAACCAGTATGACATAACTCTACCTGAAGACATCGGCTCTGCTCCCATGCAGGCTTCATGTCATTAAGAACATGTTCCTTTCCGTGTCCTCAGGAACTACAAAGTGTCCTTCCCTCGATACACACAACAACACAACAACAACACAGCGACGACAGCAACTCAAAAAACCTGCACGTTTTCCCCCGCGAGTCATTCTTCTTTTCCTCCTCTTGCCTCCATGGTTCCTAAAAGGATTTTAAGAGGATTTGCTGCACCCGTTTAGTTACAGAGAGCTCTTCTTGAAAGTCAGCCTTGCTGTCTGTCTGCAAGACTCTAGAGGCTTTTCTTTTGGCACGGAATGATAGCGACACACCAGTGTTGTATGCATTTGCAAGTGTATACATACAGTCTCTCCAGGGTTTTTGTGTGTGTGTGTGTGTGTGTGTGTGTGTGTGTGTGTGTGTGTGTGTGTGTGTGTGTGTGTGTGTGTGTGTGTGTGTGTGTGTGTGTGTGTGTGTGTGTGTGTTGCAAGTATTGCATATCAGGTATTATCCCTCAAATAAGTAAACATTGTTTGTTATACATGCATAGGTTATTAAGTAGGTGAGTGAGTGAGGGAGAGTCGGCGAGTAACTACCTGACATACTGACTAACCCACTGACTGACTAATGAGCATGCATAGCTTAGCATTGCTTACCTGTTAAAGCCCAATGCAGAGCATGTGTTGTGCTTGGTTATGAAGCTCTATCTTTCTTTTATCCGAAATGCACAGCTGTGTTACTGAGAGAGACCTACAGTAATACCTTTCACTCACCATTTCCATTTCGACAAATACGGTTTATTAAAGCAATGCCGACGTGATTACACAGTGCACTGATGTGTGTGGTTATACCTTACCCGAGGCCAGTTGGTCGATTATATTCATATGCGTCTCTTGTACTCCCATCGCATTCACTCAGATTCATCTGTCAGAAACAACTGTGATTTACCGCCACAGACTAGGAGTCAATTGTCCCTTTTTCCAGATGCCATCGACTTGGCCATATTGTCTATGGAACAAACAAGAAAATACTTGAAAAAAGACTCCCATGCAAACAACAGCGTAATCAAGATGCCCTGCATATCAATTGGTAGCTTAACTCGGAAACCCAGTAGATAGTACCTTGCCTGTCGGGGAATTTTTGTCTTGTGCTTTTTCCACAGTAATCAGATTCATCACTCTCCCCTGGTGTGATAGTCACTGAGCGTACAGCTGCAAAAAAGCAGCTGTGCATGGATATTAAATAAAGAAATTAGGCAATGGCATACATTTATACAAAACCTATCGAATAAAAAGGATATTGAGTTCCTGTCTTATCAGATTTGATTATACAAATCAAATAGGATGAAACATAAGGAGACTCTATAACAGGCAGAGCCTCCACCTTGGCTAGTATAACCTCATGGGCTGCTTGGTTTTGATTCTCCCTCTCCAATGAAATATTGAAGCTGATGTCCACATTGTGTCGTGTCTCCATTCGCCTCACGCTCCCCATGTACCGACTACAGGGCTAGAATATTCTGGGCTGCTTCCATGATTCACTCATTAAGGAGTTCCAAACCAACACCTTGCTCACCAAAATAACACATTCTATTAAGTTTCCTAATTCATTCATTCCTGGCGATACCTTTTTGTACTCTGTCTGATAGTACAAATAAAAATCAATCAACGGAAACTCGGCCACTTAATCTTATCTTAGGCTCGGCTCAATCAAGTGACTGAGTTTCCTCTGATTGAATTGCTCCGATTCCGATTCCGAATAAATATTTTCCTGAAACTGATCTTCAACACGAACCGTGAGTCGCGGTGAAGCACCTCCTCTCGCTTCGTCGGAGCTGAGCTACAGAGTTCAGCGTAGATTACCACAAGCAGACGTTATTAACGCACGCAACCCAGGGCTGTCCCCTCATTTAGAGCCCGATCGGCCACTTAATCTTTCACGGCCTTCTGGTGAGGAGACTCGCCCAGAGGAACTCCGAGTAGAAAACCGCGTGGGGGAGGCAGGGATGGAGACGGGGGAGAGGGAGGGAGAGCGAGGGGAGGGGAGGAAATCGACCCGTCTCGGTGGAAGGACGGATGTAAGGTCAGCGATCAGGTTGCGCTGAAGACGGCTGTGGATGCAGCAGTTGTTCCGCTGTGGACTGAGGTCTGCTTAGAAGAGGGAACTCATGTGGATCCTGCTAGGAGCTAGCGCCCTTAACATCAGGAGCATCACGGGAGGGGAAAGGCAGACAAGGAGACCGCGTGAAGGATTTAATGAATGAATTACATTGTGAACCTTCATATATGAGTAAAAGCAGTATCTGGCTGTAAGTGTATCAATATGTTTCACGGCAAACCCTTGTGGGCCACAAGGGTAAAAATAATAATTGTCTTATATGCGTGCCATCTCCGGTTATCACACGATTTCTATAACAGTTCATTTCAACATCACCACAAAGTAGAGGTCTCCTGCTGAACAGAACCGGAGGCTCTTTCCCTAGGTCCCTCTCTCACGGTTGTGAAGTGACGTTTCCTCCAGAATATGGAGCTGCTACGTTTCCCTCCTCTCTCCCTTCCCGACAGTGGGGTTATGATTTGATTTAGCTGTTTCTAAACGCCTAACCTGATTAGACGGGGGGGAGGGGAAAGAGGGGCAGGGGGGGGGGGGGGGTGTACGCGGACTCATCGAGCGAAGTAATTTCCCCGCTTGCAACCGCGTCAAATTGAATATGATTTTTCTATTTTTTTTTTTATTCTAGACACGTGAAGGTGACCCTCTATCAGCCACTCAGCCTTTTCATTCATTCATTCATTTGTTTATTTATTAATAATTATAATTTTAATAATTAAAGAAAACTGTTTTTCTTTGTCTAATCTCTCCACCCTCAATTTTTTATCTGTTGCCCGTATAAACAGCTGTGACAGGCCGGTTGTTAATTAATATTGTCACAACAAATTAGTGTTGGTGATCGCTGTTGCCGCTGCCATCCACGGAAAGGCGGGAAAAAAATGACACCAGGCGGAGGGGTGTTGGATACGGCGATGACGGGGCTGTGGCGGTGGCGGCGGAGGTGTGAACAACACGCTATCAGAGGAGGAGTCGATTAACGGCATTTCTGGGAGTCCTCCGTGTTGGGGCGCGGACGCCGTCTGTCGCGGATAACCGCGACAACGCCCGTATCCGTTGCGTTCGGAGGACAGACAGGTTTGCGCTGAGATCTCACAGCTCACGGTGCAGTGTAGACTCTGTCAGGGGAGATCGGTGTTTGGGTTATGCACGAGGTTAAATGACTCGTATAGCTGAAGTTTTTCGTCAAGAAGTCCCACCCGTCTCTCACAGGTGTCGGACACTTGGGTGTCAGGGTAACGTGCGAGGCACACAGCAGCTCCCTTGGCAACCAGACTGCAGAAGAGGCCTTTCAACGAACGCTGTTTATGCCAACCACTTAGCTCATCGGTTGACATTTGAAGCCGGGAGCCCGCCGCGAAAGAGTAAAGATTTGTGCGATGAGAAATTAAGGAATAACTCAGTTTTGCTGTTCTAAACGGGAGCCTCGTGACGGCGCTTTGAAAGGTTAGAGTCCTCCTGAGATGGGCTAATGTTTATGCAAAACCTGACCTATAAGACGGCGGTGGGGTGCGGGGGGGGGGGGGGGGGGGGGGGGGTGTGGAGCGCAGCGCGTCGGCGTGGCGAGGCCAGGGAAGACCCCTGTGGTGGGACGACGAGGCTGTGACTGTTGGTAGGGGGGTCGTCCCCTCCCAGCACCCCTGTACTCCTCCGGCTGCTCGGTCCGCTACCTAACACAACCTGCTTTCATTCATTATTTTATTTAAGGTTGTTTTGTAGCCCATACTCCTTTTCCAGTCTCTCTCATATTCAGGCTCCTCCCTCCCCGTCTTCTCCTGTGCTCCTTTCAACCCCTTCTCCTGCTATTATCCGCACCCCCCCTCTCTTGGTTTTTTGATCCTCTTCACCCTCTTCTCATTCGTGATCCCCCTCCCGCTCTCTTTGCTCCACCCTCCTCTCCGCTCGGTTCCTCAATCCTTCCCTTTGATTTGATTCAGCCTCTCTCCTGCTCCTGCTCCCCGCTCTTGGCTCTGCTCCTCTCTCTGTGCTCGCTCTCCTCCCCTGGTTCCTCTCTGTGTCTGTCGGCCCCTCACTTGACAACAGCACAATCAAGAGGCCCTGCGTTTCAAGTGGGAGCTCAACTGGAAAGAGAAAAAAAAAGCGAGGGTCCTCGTCGGCTGGGGGACTGTGTCATGTTATTTGAACACAGTACAAGTCCCTATTGTAGTTGGGGGGGGGGGGGGGGGGGGGGGGGGGGGGGGGGGGGGGGGGGACCCGGGTGGGTTTCATTTTGATTCTATACTTATCCATTCCCTTTTCCTCTCCTCCTCCTCACCTCCCTCCTTCCTTCCTCCCTGCTCCTGCCGCCGGGCAGAGCCAACCCTGCTCTTCTCTGGATGGTGTGCCCTCGCTCTATAGGCTACCCCCCCCCCCCCCCCCCCCCTCACACACACTTCATTAAAAGCATAATCAGCTTCATTACAATTTCATAGGCGTTCAGTTGCCGGACGTCTCTCTGATAAATCAGCCGTGTATTGGTCCCTTATGGCTGCGGACGCTCTGAGG
>NC_044070.1:11797857-11800357 GCF_902167405.1 Gadus morhua | reverse complement strand
GGGCTTACAACCAACCCCTGCTCAAACACAGGCCCACAGATGTAGCACACACGATAGCGCTGGTGTTGTCCCACCCTTCGGTCCTTGTTTGATCAGAGCGGGAGAGTTTAGACCGATAATGAGTTTGGGATTGACTGTAGCTTAGCATCTGTGAATGCTGGTCGCAGTTCGCTGGGTTTTTAGTTTGATTTCGGCTTGGGTATTCCCGCTTGACTTGCCATATAACTGTTTGGTTTTTGGCTAACCGTATTATATTGGCTTTTGGGCTGATGTAACAAAATCCAGGGATTTTCGGTTTGGGAGTGCATGCACCAGAACACGACTTGTGGTTTATATCTTTCCGACCATGAAGTTACGATAGCATATCGTACGTGAAGACCAATAAACACCAGCAATCATACGTAACACGCCTCTTACTTTTCCCCCATTGTGAGCAAAGAATGTAAATCTATTTGTTTTACTTGAAAATCATAACTTGATTCATTGCTCGGCGGTACGCTTGGATTCGTACTCAATGAGAATCACTGGTAAATGTGCAAGTATTACAACGTCATCCCCGCTAGCTGACATCTAAGGCCGACTGGCCATGCTTTGTTCTCTATCGGGACTGTTCTTCTGATCTGTTGAGCAACATCTATTCATCGCTGATGGATCCCGCTAGGCTAGGCTAGGCAGGGCTTTGGTGGTGACTTGCCAGACCTAAAAAGGAGTCAGAGTAGGAACGATCGCTTCATTTTCCGAATTATATTTATGCTGAAACAACGGATATATACCCTGTCTGTCTTCTATCTGTCTCTCATTTAACACCCTTGATGATTATTATCTGAAGTCACACAGGCAAATTCGATTGTACCGGGATAGCAGAATTAAAATGTCAATTCAAAGTCACCACAGGGCCACTGTTTCCCGAAAAACAATCAGCTATTTACATCAAACTGCATTTGCCATCTTATGCAGCCGGCCAACACACCAATTTGATGAAATAAGTGGTAATAATTCATCTAGAGATGTCAACATTAACAAACAAACAGCTTGGGGGGGGGGGGGACAGCGGGGGTGCGGGGTGATCAAAACGGACCGGTTCACCCTCGGGTCAGGGTGTTCTCTAAATGCTTCAAGTGGATCCGTTCACAGAGCCCTCACCGCGGAGCGGGGAGCGAACAGAACGGAACAGGAGCAAAGAGAGCAGAGGGATAATGATCACAATCTATCTTTAGCAACCGCGCCGAGGTGCGCAGGTTTCAGTTTTTACCTGGTTTTCTTCTTCAACGATTGTTCCACACGGCGGTTCATCGCAGGAAGTGGGGCTCTGGCTGTGTGTGTGGTCGCTCGTGGTTTACCTTCTGACTCGGTCTCAACCCTTTAATGAAAGAGACGGCGGTCTTGTTGTGCTCTGCTGGCTAGCGGGGGGCCGGCGGTGAGGCTCGCCCCCCTCCTATCTCTCACCAGACCAAAGGGAGAGATGTTGGGAAACTTTTGAGAAGAGAGAATAAAAATACACATCAATTGCACAACCCCTTTTAGCCACTTTACCGCTCCCACTCTCTCTCTCTCTCTCTCTCTCTCTCTCTCTCTCTCTCTCTCTCTCTCTCTCTCTCTCTCTCTCTCTCTCTCCCTCTCTCCCCCTTCTCTTTATCTATCTCTTTCTCAGATTCCTTCGTCTGACTTTGTTGCCACTCTCGGTAACATCAAGGTTTGATAGAAGAAAGAGGGAGAAAAAAGGTATCTGGTAACGATGATGGACACACAGCAAATCCTGCTGGGCTGATTTGACCTGCAAAAGCCCTTCCGTGCTGGCGGATACTTTGACAAGCTCTCACACACACAAACGCACACACAAGCATGCACACACACACCCGCACACATGCAAGCTTGCATGCACGCGCACACACACACGCAAGCATACAAAAACGCACATACGTGCACACACACACACACACACACCAATACCTACAAGGGTACATACTGAGAGAAATCTGTTCCATTGGCTGCAGGACCATCTGGCTTCAGCGCTGGGAAAGGTTGCACATAGTTGGAGGCAAGGTGTTTGTAAAGTTGTGTCGTGTTCTCTGCGAAGGAAGAAAAAAACCACAGCGCCACTTCTGTCTAATCAAGGACACGCTCTTGTGTGTGTCAGACGAGCCCTTGCTCTTTTCTAGAACAGGCGCGACAAGAGCGGAACAGAACAGTGTGATCAAACAGGATTTGAGTAGGCTCAACCTACGGATGTGTTTGTGTTGGTGGTGGTGGCGGGCGGGTTGGGGGGTCCTATCTGTCTTGTCGTTGTTGTATTTTGATAAAGATCTGACGGAGAGATGTGAGTGTAAAGACAATAAAATACAAATCAAAAGACGGGAGTGGGAGACTTATCATGTGACACGTGTCTTGGGATAAACAAAGAAAGGGGGAGAGCAGGGACGAGTCCTGCCTGCCTGGCTGTCTGTCTGTCAGGGAGTCCTCCGCTCTGAGGAAGTCATCACGCAGCCCCGGAGGCAACTTC
>NC_044070.1:11787857-11795357 GCF_902167405.1 Gadus morhua | reverse complement strand
CCTGATGTACGTTGAGCTTCTATTCTAGTTTGCATTAGCGTGTCATGGCCTATCGTTTAATTGTATGGGGCCCCTACAATGATTCAAGACCCTGTCTTGAGTCTTGTCCTGTGTCTTTGTGTGTGTGTGCTTTTCTTTGTCTGTGCGCTTGTGCATATGTGTGGGCTTGCGCACATGCACAATTCACCAGGCAGTATATTGTGGGCCGATCATATCCCTCGCTCTTCTCTGTCAGAGAGAATGAGAGAGCTGATTCTGACACTGTGGGTTTGCGTGTTGCTTGGGGCCCCCCCAGGGCACAGCCAGTCCCCCTCAACACGCATAACCACACAGCACAGCCGGTCCTGTAACACGCAGAACCACACAGCACAGCGAACCACAGCAGGTCCGAACACAAAGGAAGGAGCAGGTGGGTGGGGGGGGGGGGCACCAAGGTGTGACAGGGGGGTTGATAGAAGATATATTTAGTGTGTCTGGGTGGGGGGTCCAGCATCAAGCACAAATGTATAGGTTGGGGGGAGTGAGACGAGGGAGGGCGAGAGGGAGACCAAGGGAGAGGAAGGTAGGGCTGAGGAAAAGGGACAGGGAGAGAGAGTGAGAGGGGAAAGGAAAGCGCTACCGGGCCCCGTGCCAGGTTCTATTCCACCTCTGGCCCCGGGGCGGCTCTGAGCTGCCACCTCCTCTCACCTCTGGACCGTCATCAATAAAGGGCCCTTCTGAGGGGGACGGAGGACTTGACTCGGGTTCACTCCGGGCCCCGCTTCCAGCTGACGCTGCCAGGGCGAGCAGGTCTTCTGTTAGAATTAATTGGATGTCACTTTGTGGTACACGGGACACGGCTTTCCGCACATTCTCCGTAATTCGCCCTCTGTGTGTGTTTATGAGTGTGTGTGTGTGTGTGTGTGTGAGTGTGTGTGTGTGTGAGTGTGTGTGTGTGTGTGTGTGTGTGTGTGTGTGTGTGTGTGTGTGTGTGTGTGTGTGTGTGTGTGTGTGTGTTTCAGCACTACCTGAGTACTGCTAATGCTGTTGCTCACGTACACCCCCCCCCCAAAAAAAACAGGCCAAAATGACTTCGCTTAATAACACGTGTCACGCTCTAAAATGAGTGTCATGACAACTGCGTTGTGCCCACACACCTCGCACACACACATCCCACACAGACAAACACACACACACACACACACATCCCACATGCGCACACAGACACACAAGCAAAAAAATGAAATTGAACATTTATATATATAACACACACACACAAACACACACACACACACACACCCACACACACACACACACACACACACACACACACACACACACACACACACACAGACACACACACACACACACACACACGCATGCAATTGAACCAGCTCAAACAAAGATCCACGTACACAAACACATATTACACACACACTCACAAACACACACACTCATCATCTCTCCATCGCAAGCTGTGAGAGCACCCACCAACTGTGAGAGGGTTTCAAGACCCGAACGGGATTTAGGAAATGCAATATGCTGCCTAATTCACTTACTCACTCGCTCGCTCACTCACTCTCTCTCACTGACTCACTCACTTACTCTCTCCCTCTCTCTCTCTCTCTCTCTCTCTCTCCCTCCCTCCCTTGTGCGCTTTGTGTGGCCATCATTGCCGCATCTGTTGATGGTCGCTTAGCTTTTGTAGGAGCGGGCTCCGTCTGTTCGTCCGAATAGACAGTGCCATATGTGACCAGTGCCAGTCCGTTAGCCCCCCAACTCTCTCTCTCTCTCTCTCTCTCTCTCTCTCTCTCTCTCTCTCTCTCTCTCTCTCTCTCTCTCTCTCTCTCTCTCTCTCTCTCTCTCTCTCTCTCTGATGCTGTGACCTCGCTAACAGTTAGCAGGTTGCGGCGGCTAACACCCCGGCGGCCTCACAGTTCCCGAGCTCTTTTAAATTTTGTACAAGATGGCATCAACCACGAGTGGGTCAGGGGAGGGTGATAGAGGGTGTTACAGTGAGAGGTTGCAGATTCGCCAGGCTTTGCTAGTCTCCGCCAAGGTCTATGCTTGGCGTCTAGCATTAGCCTGTCAGCGTACTGCTGACATCCCTCCAGAATTCTCAGGTCTAAGCTGCGGACCCGAATGCGCTTTTGGTGTTTTAGTTGAAAATATATTGTACAATATATTATAGTAGTAGTAGGACGCATGGCAGTGGCGGCAGTGGTAAAGATGGAAGCATTAGTATAGTCGTATTGAATCATTATTATCGCCAGGGTATTACACCATGTGTCAAAATACGTGACGCATACCATGAGAATATCACCGACCAGAAGATCACATTGTGACAATTCTACTAAATGGTGTCTTAAGATTGGTAAGAATAATACTCCTCACTAGCAAAAATAGTTTAATATAGACACAGAATTAGGTATTACAATCTATCTGTCCTTGTCAACCCGAACGTGCCTACGTTTGAACCATGTTGCCACAGCAACAGCTGTAAAACGAAGGTTTCAATTGAAATATTAGTCATTTCAATGAAACACAGTGTATGCGCCATGTCTTCATGACTCGAAATGATTAAACTCTGGCCTTTCGTTTAATGTCAACCCAACCTGCTCAGCTAAATGTTCCTTGTGGTAATCATTTAACCCACTCTTCAATCCTCCCTCTCATCTGCAAACGTTGCCTCCGGCGTCTCACACACGCTGTGCCATGATACGGCTCCCTTTGCTGTGTTACAGACTCTGCAAGATATACCGACATTCAACAAGAAACCCTGTGTTACCACCGTCATGACAAGACCGTCACCTCCATCCCCTCTATCAAAACCGCCATCATCACAGCACCTTTCAATTCCATCACCTCTGTCAAAACCACCATCGTCACACCATCATTACCTCCATCCCCACTACAATCCCCACTATCATCACACCACCGTCACCTCCATCACCTCGATCACAACCAGCATCGTCACACGATCATGACCTCCATCACCACCACCATCATACCACAATGACATCCATCACCACCGTCACCACTCTTATCACACCACCGTCACTTCCACCACCTCTCTCACATCCGCCAGCACCACCCCAACCACCACTACTACCAACACCACCACCATGCCCACAGCCACCACCACCACCACCGCCATCGCCATGACCAACATCACCGCCACCACCAACACCACCACCCCCACCCCCACCACCACCACTAAAGGAGCCGTTGTTGTTGTTGTCTTCCAGGACTTTGCCGATACCATCTTCCACCTGGTGAGGGAGAAGTACCGCACGCTGGTGGGGGGCTGCAGCCCCGCCCACGCACGCCACAAGTCCCTGGCTGGCATCGTCATGACCCGAGGTACGGCCAATATCATCCACTAGCCTCCAGATATACAGTACATACATCCGTATGTATAATGTATATACGCCAATGTGAATTATTGAAGCAGTGCAATATAGAACGGATGGGAGACTGAGGGGGACAGGGAGATGGAGAGAGAGAGGAGGAGGGGGGGGAGAGAGGGAGAGGGGGTGAGAGAGAGAGAGAGAGAGAGAGAGAGAGAGAGAGAGAGAGGGGGTGAGAGAGAGAGAGAGAGAGAGGGAGAGGTGGTGAGAGAGAGAAGTCGGGATAGAGAGAGAAAGAGAGACAGAGAGAGGTAGGAAAGAGAAAGAGAGGGAGAGGGGGTTAGAGAAAGAGAGGGAGCAAGAGAGAGGTGGAGAGAGGACAGGAGGGTGCGAGACGGAGATACAGTGAGGAAGTAGGGGATAGGGTAGGGGATAGTAGACGGAGAGGGAAATGGTGAATCAAGCAGGAGTGGGAGGAGAGAGCAGAAGACAAAGAGATGCCACTCCAACACCCAAACACTTCCGCCCCCTCAGCACATACACACGCACACACACACACACACACACACACACACACACACACACACAGACACACACACACACGGTCACACACACACCTTTACTAATAAATAAGAGACTGTGTGCGTTCTCGGAGGACGTAGAGGCGAGCTGGTAGGGCGTGCCAGTCATCTCGGGGTGGGCAGGATCTCGGCCTTGCTTCGGCGGGGGGGCGAGTAGGGGTTGCCGCAGTGGGTGGCTTAGCAAGATGGCCTCTAAAAAGTGATTCCAACTCCCAATAAGAAGTAAAAGAGACGGGCCACACTCCCTCCAGCGCAAAGAGCAGCCTTATGGTTTAGTGCCCCCACCCCCCTCCCCAGTCCCACCTTCAGCTTGAGGGTTGGAACGATGAAGAGGACGGCTGGATGGTGTGCTGACCGGTAGCTGGACTGATCCAGACACACCATAATACACACACACAAACACAAACAAACACGCAGACGTCAGGCAAGACACACATGCACACAGAATTCGGACACGCATACACATACACACTCCCTCACAAACCGAAAGCAGCGGTAAATACAGACGCACCCATCCACAAACACACACACACACACACACACACACAGGAGGGAGAAAGCGTTATCTCAGTCTCTGGGGATGCATGCTTCAGGAGGAGGGGGGGCTGGCGGAGGGGTCAGCCAGGGGAGGGGGGGGGGCTGGGAGGGGGGTGGGGTATCTAGCTGTCTTTGGAGAGCTCCAGCAGCTCATCAATTTCCACTTCAGTGAGACCCCCAGCCCGGCCAGACCTAATCCAATCCGCCCCCCCCCCCCCCACACACACACACACCCCACCCCCACCGCCACCGCCACCGCCACCGCCGCCCGATCCCTCCGCCTGCGAGTAATTGCTTCTGTTTGTTTATTAATAGGCAGCGTTATCTTCAAAGATCCAGACACACAGGCGGCCCGAGCATTCGCCGTGTGGCGGGCCGGCGGTGGCCGGCGCCCATGCCGGCAGGGACCCGGCGGAGCGGGGCCACACACACATATGTCTATACACACACACACTCACATACACACACACACACACGCGCACACACAGACACACACACAGACACACACACACACACACACACACATATGAACATGCGCACACACACACACACACACACACACACACACACACACACACACACACACACACACACACACACACACACACATACACAAATATATACACAGACATATTGATTATAAATAGTGGTCCGGTGTTTAATGTGAGACGGATTGTCAGACAACCACCTCCACACATACAGCAGTGGGGAATCGTGTGTGTGTGTGTGTGTGTGTAGGTGTGTGTGTGTGTGTGTAAGGGCTTGCTGCGCAGAGCTTCAATGTCGACCAACCACTCAGAAGGTGGGGAAAATCGCATTGAACACTCAGTCCATTGAACGCTCAGTCCATTGAACGCTCAGTCCATTGAACGCTCAGTCCATTGAACGCTCAGTGGGCGGTGCGGACACGCCACACACATGTTCACACATGTGTCTGAGAAAGAGTCGGGAGGAAGGGAGTGGTCCTTTTTAATGCGTACATCCCATCCTCAAATGCCGCCTCGCCCCAGATACACACAAAAACACACGCACACACATCGGTGGCCGCACACACCCACAGCGGGCTGTTCCTGTGAAGTTCTTGTGGGGGGGAGGGGGGATTTGATCGGACCCCAGGATGGGAACCCGAGAGATATTCCTCAGAGTCTCGGGGAGATGAGAGCGCCGAGTTTCAAACAACTTGATTATGACCCTTTTCCTCACTCCAGATCCCCCCCCTTTCAAAGAGACCATTTCTTCCCCCCCCCCTTCTCTTCTAGTCGTCCTATTCCCCCTTCTCTTTATCTTTTCCCTCTCCGCGGGGGGCAGGGGCTGTCTGGAGGCTCTACAAATTCTCTCGTTTCCCAACAATCACATTAAATTACAAATCTGTGCCTCGCAGAGACACTGGAAGATTTTGAAGAAGGGCTTTTTGTGGCTGGAGAAGGTAGTTGGGAGGGCTTCAGGTGGGCGGGGCCTATTCTGGTTTGTTCTTCCACTCAGACAAGCTCCAATGTTTGAAGCAGCCGGTTGGAGCTTAAGATATCATACAGAAACGGTGTCATGAAAGCCTCGGAGATAAGGGCGTATCAACGGCGATTTTGTTGGCAAATTCTGCTCAGGATTACACATAAAAGTTTGTATTCACGCTTCGCTATATTCTTTTGTCTCAATAGTTTGGGCTATATTAGGGGGATTAAAATGCTATAAAAAATAACCATTTCAGAAAAGGTCCCCATTCTAAATTCAATGAAGCAACGGTTCATAATGCATATGAACGTTGAGAAGAATAAACCTGTAGTGGTGATCTTCTACACACATTATTTTTAACAGATTGACCCATTATTCTGTCTTGTCACCTCCCTTTCGTGACCTCTGACCCCTATTGACCCCCCAGTTTTCTCCACTCACTAAACATTGAACCGGTTCCATTCACAACATACCGTAATTAATCGCTCCTTCAGTCCTCTTCATGTGCGGTTCCCCTAAGTGGGACTGAAGCCTAAACACTAGTCAATAACAAATCCCCCTCCTGAACATTAATCACAACACACACACACACACACACACACACACACACACACACACACACACACACACACACACACACACACACACACCGCCTCCCACCCAAAGCGTTCTGAGCCCGACATGCGTCTGCTAACAGCTGTTGTACTGGGTAATGTATTGTGGTATATGTGTGGCACTAGGACGCCGTTTGCCAGCACGCAGATGCAGGGCGGACGTGGGGGGGGGGCAGTACCACCCCATTAGCTGTTTTTCTGCACGTCAGGCAGAATGCAGAGTTTACGCTCTGCCATGTTTGTTGTGCCAATGATGGCTGTGTGTGATTTGACAATAATGAACGGACGGACAGGAACACTGATGACTGACGGATATTTATAAATGTGAATGGATACATATGTATACATACACATTTATAAATATCCTCTATATATATATATATATATATATATATATACATACACAATGTAACCAAGGTTAAACTTTATTATGAGTAAATATGTGTCAAGGTTGTACAGTTAGAATGTTGTAATCCTTATTGTTAATGAACGACAAAACAATTTACGTTCTTGTTTTCCTTTATGTATTCTTATAATAAAACACAGTAATAAGCAGGTTATGTGTCGTATAGGTAAGGGATAAAGCCCGACGTCCATTAGCAGGAATAAATGGACGACGTGGAGGCCTTAGAATTGTCCGAGGACGGTTGCCTGCGCAAAGTCCATTAATTCCTGAAAATGGGCACCTCAAAGGGCATTATCGCGCTTATACCATGGTCACTTGCCAAAGAAAATAAATTAAGACCATTCATTTATATTTTCATGCGTTTTACAATCCAATTATAAAAAAATTCACAAGCCATAACTTTGTTTCCCTGGTAACGCTTGAGGGTTTGACTAATACCTGGAGCAATCATTACCCTCCCATAAGGTTCCTATGTAACAGAAACGTTGTCGAATACTCCAGTAAGTAGGAAGGACCTTAGCTACGACTTGGAGGTATTCTAGTCCGCTCAGCTATGAGCCAGAGAGCTAACATTATGCATTGTA